>NC_079452.1:32663140-32743140 GCF_903798145.1 Danio aesculapii | reverse complement strand
ATAATATTGGCATTATGTTGTCTAATAAAAACACAAACCTGGTAATCTTGGTACCTTTCTTATTTTGTGCATAATGTCTAAATGACATGTTTATATTATATCTGAAAGATTTGTCATCTGCAGTTTAAGCAAAATGTACTGTAAGTGGTCTCCTAATTTTTTCCCTATCTGTATATCAAAGAATCATTAAAACAGTGAACTGCATCTGTGAATATGTATTACCTGATTCATTGGTGGTGAATAAGACAGGCAGGCTGTACTGATCTCCATTTCCTGCTCTAGTGAATGTGCACACACTGATTTCATATGAATTATGAGGTCTGAAGCCACTCAGTTCTGCTTGTGTGGACGCATCTGATGAGTTCTTGGGAAAAATGGGAGCATTTAAGTTGTATTAACCATTCAGAGAAATATATCATCACATTTATACTGTACAGAGATGAATGTGTGAAGTACCTGGTATCTGAAAGAGTCTGTGTTCAGTTCCAGTATTCTGAATCCGTAGTGCTGTACAACTCCATTCGGCTCTGGACTGGGTTCCCACTGAAGCCACACTGAATTTGCAGTGTGGTTAAATATAGTCAGATTGTGTGGTGGAGACATCGGGCCTGGACACACATAAGGCATTAGACACATTAAGACTGCACATTTGGATTTGCAAAGCAGGTGATTTAAATGTGAAAATTCAGAGTTCATATTCAAACAACAGTTTTTAGACAGATTAAAAATGCGCGTTTGGATTTGCAAAACCAGATTTAAATAAAAAATTAAATAACAATTTTAAAATGTTCAAATATTAAATGTAAAATTTAAGCCCACATTTGAACTATTAACGTTTAACAACATTATTACTTTTAAAAAAGTGTGTCATTTAAGAATACATTTGAAGGTTGCAAAAAAATAATAGAAGAAAACTAAAACAATTATTTCTTGGCTGAAAATCAAGGTAAAATGTTTAATAATCATAATTTTTGGGCCAGAAATATAATAAACAACACAGATGGTGCATGGTGTGTGAGGGAATAATCTGAAAATCTATAATAAACTTTTTTTTTACTTTTTTCTTAGGTAAGTGTTGTTTTTCTGTATTAGATTCAGAAATGTGCACCTGTGTTGCATGTGACAGAACGGTATTACCATCATTTAAAAAATAACTTTATAAAGTAATTTTATTTTTTCAGTTTTTGACCACAAATTTCAAAGTACAATATTTAGTCTTTTTTTTCAAATCTAATATTAATATATATATATATATATATATATATATATATATATATATATATATATATATATATATATATATATATATATATATATATATATATATATATATAATAAAATGTATAAAATAAAATATATAAAACAAAATAAAATGTCACATGACCCTTCAGAACTCATTCGAATGTGGTAAATGGGTGATTGCAAGTATAATTTTGTATGCGTTTTGGCCATCCATTTGCACAACAAATTGGGATGGGCCTGAAAATGCAAGTTTTTGAAAACAGGTAATAAAAAAAATTTAAATAAACAAAAATAAATAAATAAAATAAGGTAAAATAAAAATGGTTGCAAGAATCATCTCATTGTTTGGCATTAGAAACATTGACCTATATAGTTACGAGAAAAACCTAAAATGTTTTTCAAAATGTGGAACCCCTGTAGGATTTTTTGAAGGAAGCTAATACAAATCTTCTGTCTACATAACTTGATATTGTGTCACCTGCTATTAATATACCAGTGTTTTGATACTTTTATATTGTATGTGTTTGCACATGCAATTATTTATTTATATACTTGTAATTGTCATTTTTATTATTATTATTATTATTATTATTGTATAATTTTGTATGTTTTGTTTTGTTTTACATGTTAAACGGTTTTAAAAAAATACAAACATTAATACAGTGTTTAAAAATAAATAAAATTAAATAAAATAATCAAAGATTAAAAAACAACAGAGTTTTGCAATTTGTTTTAAATATTAATTAAACTCCATATTAAAATGTTAAAACTTAAAGACAACAGTTTCCCTCAGCAAAAACAGAGCTGCGTCTCTGACCTGCTTCATCAGTATGTAGTGGAAGAACCACAGAGGGGCCGGTACCGACGCGAGTGACCGCAGCGATGGAAAGATTGTACGGTGTAAACGGAGTGAGTTCTGACAGCACCAGATGTGTTTCAGAGGTGAAGTTTTTGTTGGAGCTGCCAGGACCCTGTAAAAGTACAGCGTACTCTATAATCTCGCCATTAGCCTCCACCGGGGAAGACCACGACACTTGGATGGAGGTGCTGGAGAGATTCCTGTTCGATCCAGGCAATGGAGGAGAACTCGGAACTGTCAATATACAGACACATAAATGTATTATTAAAGTGTCCTTCATTGGCACCATTGGTAAATATGAGCAAAACTCAAAAAACGGTCATGTTGTTTTAAACTTTGATCTTTTGCTCAATCCTAAACTCATTATATCTGAGAGATTTTCTCAGTGGCTTTGGTGCATTTCTCACATTTGAACAACAGTTAATGCATTTCTCAAAACTGCAAAACCTAGTTGATAACCTGCAAAACCATGTAACTTGCTAAAAATGGATAGCTCCTTGCTCAAAAACAAGTATTGATGTCAATGAAAGTGTCAGTGTCATCAAGATGAAAAGTCCTGACACCATTGTTTATGAACATGATAGTCAAATGGCTTTGTCATGTTTTCATTATGACAGTTTCCTCTGTAAGTTTTTTCCAATGCAAAAACGTCAGATTTTGATGACACTTGCTGAATATGCTCAAGACAGCACTATATACTATTTGCACAGCCATTTGAAAACTACAGTAAAGTTAGACATCACTGCATTTAGTGAGGTACAAGACACTGAATATGTATGTTTTACCTTTTTACTGCATTTGCTCTTTGCAATTCTAATTTATTCACAGCATTGTGCAAAAGAATAAATAAACCCTTATTTACAACAAACAGAAAGTTCCTTTGGGTAGAGCTGTGCACAACTGTAAACAATATTGCAGTACATATTGGAACTGAACCTACAACATACACAGGTCTGTAAATCATTCATCAAATTGTTCAATTTAGAAGACATTTTCAGGAAAAAAAAGATAAAAAATTTTTTACAAAAATTTGCTTGACATATTTTGACAACTAGTTCAACATTTCTGTATGTAATGACTGAAGTAATGAAATGAGGACTATTAGTTTTATATGGAAAGACTATTCAGCATTCACAAGTTCAGTTAATTTTGACTGGCATGACATAAGCAAATGATAACATTATAAAACGGCAGAAAGTTGTATGAAATCAATTGATGCATGTCCAAAAGCATTTGCAATTTGTTGGAAAGAATGAGAAACTGCTACTTTGATGTGCACAAATGACTAAATGTTTTTAGAAATGCATTAACTGTTGTGTAAATGTAAATAGTGTTGGGAGAAATGCACCAAAGCAACTGAAAAACTGTAAGTTTAAACCTAAGATTAAAAAAAGCTTTCTGTAAAATGCCCTCTGGAAACTGGCGGTGTTTTCTTTAATTATCTCACGACTCTTATAAACTTTCCAGTTTTAACTGACTTTTCCAGCCATTCTGAAGAGACTGAACCCTTCCAACAGTGCTGACATTCGGTGGGTGTCACACTAAAAAATTAAATAATGAAATGTCAGCCTTGAGTTCTGACCTAAACCTGATTGAAAATATCTGAAAAATGATTATTAACAAAGTTAAGGCTAAGAACCACAGTCAGTAAAATGTGGGTCCTGTGGCTGCAGATGTGTTTCAGTCATTTCGAGCCAAGTATATTTCCTACAAATATACATTTTTTTCGTTTAAAAATGGGTTTGTTGTTTCTTGCTCAAATTTTTACCAAAAAATATTATTAAGATCATACAATTGCTTATAAAGCATTCATCCATCATCAGCCGTAAACCACTAACCCTTAAACACTTGGTTTTTACCATTTTGAATTAATTCACCCAATCTCTGGGTCTGGCGGGAGCACTTTTAGCTTAGCTTAGCATAGATCATTAAATTAGATTAGACCATTAGCATTTCACTCAAAAATTACCAGTTTGGACAATTTCCTATTTTCCTATTTTAAAGGGCACCTATTTTACCCCTTTTTCAAGATCTAAGATACGTGTCTACAGAATGTGTCTGTAAAGTTTCAGCTCAAAACATCCATCAGATTATTTATTATACCTTTCAGAATATTGGAATTTTCTGCTCTGAACACAATGTAGCTGTTTTTGTGGCCTGTGCCTTTAATGCTGGTTCTCCCAGCCCACTCAATCTCCGCGTCGGCTGCGTCAGATAAGCAGCACAGTGACAGACATGAAGGAAGCAGAACTCATGTAACCTTTGTGAGAAATACTGCAGTAAGAACTTTCCCAATGATTATTTAATGTATTTGTTGAGGAGTTAATTCAAATTGACAGGATAGACATTAACATCCACTGCTGTATGGATATCCGTTATGTTAATGTACAAAATAAACCTGATTTAAAGTCCACTAACCGGGATTGAAGCGGCTGTGGTGATAAACACGGTAAAATCACTGTAATTTATTACAAACATGCACTGTTTTAAAAACGTTTTAAACTTGTAAAACTCATTCTTGATCACATGTGATGATCCTTTAATCCCAGTTGCCTTGCGCACATCCTGTCTTGTTGATATGATTATACGCGTTACTAAGAAGACGTGTTAATACGCGGGTGTCAATCAATTCGGTGGGTGGGGAAACCACACTTCTACGTCACGTTGCGGTGGGCCTCAAAACGGGAGGGATTTGGATCCCATTTTAACGTCAAAAAAAAAATTTATAATAATAAAAAAAAAGAGAGACTTCTTGTTTTTCTATCACCCCAGTAACTGTGGATACTCTATACCTACACACAGTTCTGTCCAATCAGCTAACAAAAGATGATTTTCATCATAGGTGCCCTTTAAAGTTGAAATTATATACATATATAACCTTTTGGTCATATGGCCCACTAATAATCATTTTAAATATTCGTGATTACAATTTTTACCAAAATAATTGTGATTAGGATTGAAAGACCCTTAATGAAAGACTGATGAGAAGATAAACCTGCTTTTGGACTGTGATGATGAATCAGATCTCCAAGAATCACAGATAAAGAACTGCAGATGTTAGTTGGATAGTACAGACAGGAAGTCTCTTAAACTTCAATCTGACATCTACATCACCACATACAGTATTATTTGGAGGAGAAACAATCTCAGATATCTTCATTTTTTGAGCGAAAGATCAAAGGGCATTATTATTCATGGAGGGAACTGTATGAACATGTGCATGTAAAAAAGCAGAAAGTCATGCATACCATCTTCATCTGTTCGCAGGTGTAGCATTGCAGTGTGGTTTACGGCAGATCCTGCACTGGTCGCTGGAGTGACGTTTATGATGTAGGGAAAATACTTTCTGAGCTTGGTGAAGAGGTAGATGTTGTCGGTGGTGGTTTTGGTGATGGTCATGTTGACTGTGCGGTTGATAGACGGGTGGGTGATGCCCGCCTCCTGCAAGCTTAGCTGGTAGTAAACCCTGCCATTTGGCTCCAGAGGAGGATCCCAGCTGATCACCACCGCCGTGGAGCTGTAGATGGTGGCGCTGAGGTTGTGGACGGGACCACTCGGCACTACAGCAGGAGGAGGGTGCAGAAGATAGACAGTTAATATAAGTGGAGAATAAATATTTCCCAAATGATGTTTAACAGAGCAAGGAAATTTTCAAAGTATGTCTGATAATATTTTTTCTTCTGGGGAAAGTCTTATTTGTTTTATTTCGGCTAGAATAAAAGCAGTTTTACATTTTTTAAAAACCATTTTATGGTCAAAATTATTAGCCCCTTTGTTAATTTTTTTTTCGATAGTCTACAGAACAAACCATCATTATACAATAACTTGCCTAATTACCCTAACCTGCCTAGTTAACCCAATTAACCCAGTTAAGCCTTTAAATGTCACTTTAAGCTGTATAGAAGTGTCTTGAAAAATATCTAGTAAAATATTTTTTACTGTCATCATGGCAAAGATAAAATAAATCAGTTATTAGAAATGAGTTATTAAAAATATTATGTTCAGAAATGTGCTGTGTATAAAAATAATTTACGGCTAATAGTGTGGGGTGGGGGGGGGGGGTGGATTGGGGGGAAGGGGGTTGGGGGTAATAATTCTAACTTCACCTGTATATATATATATGACAGTTTTGGGGAAATAAGACTTAAGGGGAATAAGATCCTTTATTTTAAACTGTAAGATTAATTTATATAATATTTAATTTATTTAACGATTAAAGAACGATAATTAAGCAAATTTTTATATAATATAAAATTCTATTATATATTATTGCAATAGGTAATGAACATTTTGGGATGAGACTTAATTATAAAGAAAACAGTGTATAAAGTATAAAAAATAACCTCCAAATGGCACACAGTAATATCAAACAATTAAAAGCAGTGAACAAAGCATGTCATCTTAAACAACATATGAAGATATATTGCTTAAAAAAAAACACATAAGCACACAAACAACACACATAGACATTATTTTACACAATTACACACATCTGCAAATCTGAGGAAGTTAAAAGAATTGTAAATGATCTCCAGCACAGCATCTGCAAAATTTAAAGTAAAGATCACAGACAGAGAAAAGAAGGGAGAAGCAGAGCAAGACAGACAAATTGTGTTGGTAGGAAAATCCCTCCTGATGCATGTTCTGTGTCCCAGATTGTTTTACTGCTGAAGCGGGGTGATTCTGCAAAAACTGCAAACCGATCAGACACAATCACTCAAAGAGAAGCAAACAGGACCGTGACATTATTTATTGATATAGAACACATCCAAAATCTCAGACACCAGGGGAGAAAACCTTCATCAGTCTCAGAAGGTCACCTCTACACCGTTTTTCTCAAAATCACACTAAAACTTGTCACTATTACTCTTACACAAAACCTTGACATACAGAAAATAAAATCAGTCAACATATAGTGGAGATCAAAATTACAGCAAACTTAATTTTTCAACGTCACTGCTTATACTGTTCCAGTAGAAAGCAACAAAAACAGGACTAACAGAGCAGTTTTCAAGCATATTTCATGATACATACATGTATTTATTAAAATTTTGGATTGTTTAACTTGATGTCACAATTTAAGACTTCCCAATTAACAATCAGATATGATTTTGCAAGATAGGATAAGAAACTCTTAATATGAATTAGGGCTGCACGATTAATCGAAAAAAGATCACAATCTCGATTCAACCCCCACACGATTCTAATCCAGCATCTCTTCAATTCAGCCAATTATATTTTCGAGTTCCGGAGAAGCATAAAGGCAGTCGTTCAAGTCTTCACATTGTTTTATATACGTTGCTCAGCAATGGGGACACCTCCAAATGGTGTTGAAAGTGTCACATACTGTATTTATATGGAATAATTCACCCAAAAATGTCATTTCTGTCTTGATGTAATGATATATTCGCGGCCGTGAAATCACGCATGAGCTGATGTTTACTACCAAGAGGACGTACATGTGCCTGCCAATGATGTCTACTTTAGTGAACAGAACCTGCATAGGCTGCGAATAACAGGAAAAACAAGAGAGTTCATTTTGTTGCACAGAGTGACTGTTTGGTAACCGTGAGGGAAGTATGATTTGCTTGTATAGTTTTTTTTTCTCAGAGAGACAGCAGCCATGATATGAACTGTTGTCACCAGTGAAAGTGAAACCGAAAGCTCGCACATCATTAAAATGTTCATATAGCTTTTTAGAGTTATGATTATAATTTGCATTTGATGTTTTTTCTTTCAAAGCTAACACAGTGTTGTACATGAAAATAAATGTTTACAGGGTCATTATACAGATACTGTAACTACTCTAGCCTATATAATGTTCAATATAATGCAAGAGGGAATCTGACCATGACAAATGTCTCATCTTACCAGTTAAATTTTACCACCGTTCCAAGTCTATACAAAATTTGGCATTTTAACCAACAGTATAATAATAACTAACATTAATAATAGCCTACCCATATTAACCTTTATTTTACATCTACAGACTTGTGAGAAAATCGTGATCTTGATTTTACGCAAAAAATTGTGATTCTCATTTAAGCCAGAATCGTGCAGCCTTAATACGAATTTGTAAAAAAAAAAAAATCACAATTGAATGTATCATATCTTAAGCATAAACCTAAGATAAAAAAAACTTTCTGTAGTATGCCTCCTGGCAACTGGAGGTGTTTTCTTTAATTATCTGATAGACTCTTATTAACTGACAGCCTAACTTTCCAGTTTTCACTTTTTGAAGTAAAATAATGAAATGGCAACCTTGAGTCCTGACCTAAACCTGATTAAAAATCCCTGAAAAAATATTACTAACAAAGTTAGGGCTAAGAATCCAGTACAGTCAGTGAACTGTATGTCCTGTGGCTGCATATGTGTTTAAGTCATTCAGAGTCAAGTACACTTCCTACACATATTTCATCTTTGATTTTTGTTCATGCTACTGTATATGATCACTGCTGTTCTCTAATTTTGATCATTGCGTTTTACACAAAATAAAGTTTTATTTTTGTTGCTGAAGTGCCTTTTGTAAAACACTAGCCTGATACAGACACCTAAAATTAGTCTGATTTCATCAAGTAGGACATGATCCTGGATAAACATCTGTGTTGATCCTGGAACAACATTCCAATCAGAATTAAGGGATATGTTTACTGTTTATGTTAAGTTTAGGCTCACGGTTAGGTTTATGCACTTCTACATGATTGTTATCCAACTATTATTCTCCTCTGATTTTGGGAGTAATTTACGGTTGAGTTTAGGAGTAGGGAATTGGTATGGATTACATTGTGAACTAAAATGATGTTTCAGGATCAACACAGATGTTAATCCAGGATCGCATCGTGCTTGGCAGAATCATAACGTGCACAAAAATTCCTTCAAATTTAGAATGGTGAAGATTAAAGCATTTCTAATAGAAATTAAGTTTTTATAAATTGTTCAATACTTTTGATCTCCATTGTATTGACTTGCTAAACATCCCAGGAAAACAATTTAGTGCTCAATGTTGCTCTTTTACAGTTCAGAAGATGTGATGTGAAGTCTCTTGTATCAACTCACAGGTTTCTCCAATAGTAGTTCCTTCGAGAACAAAAAATAGACCTTAAAATACTGTTTTTGCTTTGTTTACACTTTATGTGCGTTGTTGATGTGTGAGAGTTCATTTTGAGGTCTCTGATCTTTTCATTTTGGTACATATGAGCACCGTTTGAATCCCATGTGACACTTTTCCTGGATTTTTCTATTGATGTTTCTTAAGTCACATTGACATATTCTCAAAGTCATATATATAACATGTTACATAACGTACTTTTAAACTAGGCATTGGAGAAAAACACTAACAGCAATGCGCTATTTTCTATTTTTCAACAAATCCTGTGAGAGGAAACGCAAGCTGGGATAGTCTAGAGACCGACAAATGAAAGGCTTTGAGATCAGATGCACTCAGTCTCACAGGGAGGACTCGACAATCCCAGTTTGCGGCTTGGAGGAAGTTGTCTCCTTTCACAAGATATGCTGACGGTGTGCTCAGAGTTTCAGTGTGATTTTTTTTTGGAAGTGTAATCAGTTGGAAAAGTGGTGCAGAGCTGCGCTTCTCCCCTGAGTGTGTGAGGAGACTGACCGTCCTCTAAGGTGGTGAAGTTTAGAGAGGGACTGAACAATCCCCCATCACCAACAGAAGTGCTGGAACTGATCCATACACTGTAGTCCTGTCCCGCCTGCAGATCAGACAACAGCAGCTGGTGCTCTGAACCAGGAACCCTCTACAGAGACAGAGAGACAGCCTGCTCATCCACTGGATGTCTGATTCAGCACTGCATTAGATAGCTTTACATTCACATATTACACACAATAGCTCACAATAGCCACAATAACTCTGTATGGGTCAAAATTAGACGTAAAGAATATATTTTGTACAATTACTACTGTAAATCTATTAGAACTAACATTTGATTAGTAATATTTATCATTAACATTTCATTTAGACAACTTTTCAATGTATTCTCAATATTGAGATTTTTTTAACCCTCAGATTTTAGATGTTCAAATAATTGTTTCTCTGCCAAATATTGTCCTAGCCTAACAAATTTTCAGTCGCCATAAATTCAATGCATCTTTTGTCACAATCACCAACGATCTTGTAGTTGCAGATCGCTGAAGAACTACAAATCTGTCACAGAACTGGACTTCAAATCCCATCATGCACCTTACACACACACCAGTTTCAGTTCTCTCCCTGATTGCACACACACAGCTACAAACAAATCATAGACTGATTTCATGGACTATATACAGGTATTCACCTCTCCCTCTCTCTCTCTCACACACACACACACACATACACATTGCTGAGTCTCGTTATATGTTTCCTGTGACATTTCTAAGCGTTTTCCTTGCCTTGTTCTTCCATGGATTTTGTTATAGTTTATGCTGCTTGTCTCCTGCACCAGCCTTTCGCCTGTAAACACAACTGCGATTTTGGATTACCCTCATGTATCTGTTTGTTCCTGTTTGACCATTGCCTGCCTGACTAATCTGTTTAATAAACTGCGTGTGGATTCTCAATTCTGTTGTCCAGCGTCCTATATTACATCCTTATTCACAACAAACAAAGGCATATTTTGGTGATGTCATGGCAATGTGTGGAATCATGGTCTTCATCGCATCCTATGGGACTCCTGCATAAATCATGCTTATGCTCAAGTATTCAACATTTATTATCATGATAGTATGAACCAGAGTAAAGTGCATGTCCACCGAAGCGTTTTTGCACTGTAGAAACACAACAGCTGTTGTAAAAAGCTGTGAGCATTTTTTTTAAGTTAGTTGCTATGATACAGAGTATGAAATCAATTTTATTTGTTCGCAAATTATGCAAACAATATTTCATTTTTCATACAAGTTAAACTGGCAAAGGAAACATATATATTGTCTTTAAGTGTTAATTGTTAATACATGTAGAGATTAATAGCACATAAAAATAGCATATTGTAGGTAATTACAATATATACGTGTATTTAAGGCAAGAGCATATAGAATTAAAATTAAACCTAAACAAAAGTAAAGAGAGTTGATTGATTACCAAGTGCAAATATTTTTTAGTATTACAATTATCAGCATTAAGCTTTCTAAAATTGTATCTTTAATTTGGTCAATTATATTTATATACTTTAATATTTGCTCATTTGCATACATTTCTAGCACAAAAAGTGAACATTGGATAAAGCCAATGCTTAGTTTGTGATTTCTGCCAATGTACTGTAAGGACATCAGAAAAACAAGAGTAAATAATGTCTTCATTAACTCACATCTAGCCTATACTGTGACTAGACTGCACTGCTTGCTAGCAAGGGACAAAAAAAGTGAAACAAAAGACTGATCTGTGTGTGTATACCTCTATGTACTCTGTATAATTGTCTGTGTAGTAGATGGTGTAGTACTGAATGATGCCGTTGGGTTCGTTTGGGGGTCTCCAGCTGAGACGCACTGTACTGGTGGTAAGGAGTGTGTATACTACATCCTGTGGAGGGTCAGAAGGGGCTGAAACACAGAAAAAACAATGTCACAGTCCAGACAATGGGGGCAATGCTGTTTTTCTCAGCTGTCTCACTCACATTTTTAAGAGCAGCATAACAACTTGAAACTAAACTTTACAAGTGGTGTAACTGAAATGTCTTGAAATATGTTAAATATACAGATCAAAGTTTTGGGGATGGTAAGATAATATATTAATTGTGAAAGTAAAAGCTGTGACGTGATCAAGTATGGTGACGGAATATGTGTGCTGCATTTAACCCAAGTGCACACAAACAGCAGTGAACACACACACACACACCCTGCACACACACCTGGAGTTATTGCTGTGGCGCCCGGTTAAAAATTAAGTCTAATATTAAGTCTTTTTGCACATCAATGCTGCATTTATTTGATCATAACGTAACATCCCTTTTTCTATTAAACTATATCCTAGTGCAAAGCTCAATTTTCAGTGCCATTACTCCAGTTCTGTCAATTGTCTGAAATGTCTTCAGAAATCTTTCTAATATGTTAATTTGTGCGCAAAGATAATTTCTTCATTCATTCATTCACTTTCCATCGGCTAAGTCCCTTGTTTATGAGGGATCGCCACAGGGGAATGAGTCACCAACTATTCCAGCAAATATTTTACGCAGCAAATGCCCTTCCAGCTGCAACCCAGTACTGGGATACACCCATACCCTTTCACATTCACACACTACGGCCAATTTCAGTTCATCTAATTCACCTATAGCGCATATCTTTGGACTGTGGGGGAAACCGGAGCACCCGGAGGAAACCCACGCCAACACGGGGACAACATGCAAACTCCACACAGAAATGCCAACTGAGCCAGCAGGGACTTGAACCAGCAACCTTCTTGCTGTGAGACAACAATGCTAACCACTGAGCCACCGTGCAACTCTTACACAATTTCTTTCGCGATATCTTGAAAAAACGTAACTTCATGTTCATCGTATGTTACCTTGCCTTTAGCCCGCACACGCTGCAGCACTTTGTCTTTATCCTTCGAATTCAAGAAATGCGCGATGAATGTTCTTGGAGTGTTTCGGTCACGACGATCCTGTAGGCGGTGAGCTCTTTCAATGACTATCGGACTGGAAAAGGAGCTCTGTCCCAGTACTTCAGGTAGCCATCTTTCAAGAAATCCCGTCGCATCTGGGCCCTCCACCCCCTCTGATAGATCGGTAAGATGCACGTTATTGCGACCACTTCGATTTTCCTGATCTTCCAGTTTAGCTCCTATAAGTTTCACCTGTTGCTGGAGATTGTCTATAGTATTTTGCACCACGGTCATCCGATCTTCTGTGTCGCTGATGCGCTGTTCTGCCGTGGTTAATCTGTTTGAAAAGTCTTTGACCTCTTGTTTTACCTCCTGTATGGCTGAGGAGATCTCCGTAAATTTGATTGAGAAGTCTTCTCTCATACTAGCGATTGCATCCATAATGGGGCTCTCTTGGTTTTTATCGATGTTTGCGTTGGTTTATTTAGCTTCGAATGTTGCGCTAGCCTGGCCAATGGCGGACTTGGCCTCATCTTGATTTCCGTGTTTCTTCTTTGCAGTTCGCGATGACATTTTATCTTGGAGTTATTTAACGTTACAGTGGTTTGTTGGTTATATTTTCGTTCAGTTTGTGGCTGTTTAAAAGCGAATTTCTCAAATGTTGCAGGAGCGTGAATAGGTACGTCCGGTCAATGCGCCGCCATGTTCGTCTTCCCCTTACACAATTTCTTATTATTATAAATGTTAAAAGCTGCTCAAACATGACTGTATGTGAACATGTGTACAGTATTTCTTCACAAACTGTTACTTTACAACATGTACTGTACTGGGCTGGCATATGTATTACAGTGTTTAACTGTTTTCCCAATTACATGTAAATGGGAATAATTAAAATTTGAACATCCTGTACATTGTCATGCAAACATATTTTCTTCATGTTAGAAACGTGGTTTAGAGCAATTACCTGATTCTATAGTACTGAATGTGATGTAAATCAGCAATCCTCCATCTCCGAGTCGAGTCCAGCTGCTCACAGAGGCGTTATACTGACCCGGGCCATCGACACTCACAACTACTGATGTTTCCGTCACATTGGCCACAAACTCAGAGCTCAGATTCCTAAAACACAAACACATTTAAGCATGTTTCAATTACAGTCTGGTTTTACAAAAACAACAACAACAGAAAGATTTTAAATCATCTTTACTCACCACACTCTTACTATGTAGTATAAAATCTCAGAGTTGGCCTCCTCTGGGGCCTCCCAGGATAACTCTACCTCAGTATCTGACAATTTCCTGGCGATTAGGAATTTTGGAGGAGAACTGGGTACTGTTGTTTGGGAAAAACAGCTATTATATACCCAAAACTGTGGGAAAAGACTTTACTCTAACAACTGCAAGGGAATGTGTCCATTCTGATAGCTGATAATGGAAAGAGCGTCCAACCAAAGACAAAGAGAAGCACTCATTTCGCCTGTAAGAAGATTCAACATGTTTGAAATATCACAGTTTATTCATAACACGTTCTGTGGAGTAAATAAAAAGTCAAAGGTAAATCACACAAACCCATTTTTACCAAAAATGCTGTAAAAGAGAAATGTTTATGTGGCAGCCTGATCCTGATGAGTTCACCTTCATAAAGAAGAGCGTTAAACATCTTAAAGCTGGTTAATTAAAGCAAACACTCACCGTCCTCCAGTGTGGTGATGTTGAGGATCTCGCTGGTGTGGTTGCCCATGCCCACCTGCGTGGATGCCTGCACGCTGATGCGGTAGTGTGCATATTTTCGCAGGTTGGACAGGACGATGTGCGGCATGTGTGTGGTTTGGTTTAGGCTGTGTGTGGCATTCCAGTATTCCACATTATAGAAGAGGATGACTCCGTTTGCGAGGAGCGGGGGAGACCAGGACACGTTCACTGAGCTGGAGCCGATGCTCTCGTAGGACAGATCATAAGGCGGACTGCCAGGCACTGAAATAAACAATTGAACAGCATGTTGGGAGAAAATATCACATAAAATAGATTCAATTTAATTCAAGTTTATTTGTATAGAGCTTTTCACAATAATTATGGTTTCAAAGCAGCTTTACAAAAGGTGCACTTTATTGTATTACAATCAAAATCAGAATGGTTAAGGTTATTAGATACCATAACTTTATTAGTTACTAATAACTTTAACTAATTAACTAGTAACTAATAGCTTTTAAAAGTTGAGATTATTATACACTCACCAGCCACTGCATTAGGTACACCTGTCCTACTGCTCGTTAATGCAAATATCTAATCAGCCAATCACATGGCAGCAACTTAATGCATTTTCAAGATCAAGACGATCTGCTGCAGTTGAAACCGAGCATCAGAATGGGGAAGAAAGGTGATTTAAGTGACTTTGAACGTGGCATGGTTGTTGGTGCCAGATGGGCTGGTCCGAGTATTTAAGAAACTGCTGATCTACTGGGATTTTCACGCACAACCATCTCTAGGATTTACAGAGAATGGTCTGAAAAATAGAAAAAAATCCAGTGAGCGGCAGTTCTGTGGACGCAAATGCCTGGTTGAGGCCAGAGGTCAGAGGAGAATGGCCATACTGGTTCAGCTGATAGAAAGGCAACAGTAACTCAAATAATCACTCGTTACAACTGAGGTATGCAGAAGAGCATCTCTGAACACACAACATGTCCAACCTTGAGGCGGATGGGCTGCAGCAGCAGAAGACCACACCAGGTGCCACTCCTGTCAGCTAAGAACAGGAAACTGAGGCTACAAATCACACAGGCTCACCAAAATTGGACAATAGAAGATTGAAAAACGTTGCCTGTTCTGATGAGTCTCAATTTCTGCTGCGACATTCAGATGGTAGGGTAAGAAATTGGCATCAACAACATGAAAGCATGGATTCATCTTGCCTTGTATCAACAGTTCAGGCTGGTGGTGGTGTAAAGGTGGGGGTGATATTTTCTTGGCACACTTTGCGCCCATTAGTACCAACTGAGCATCGTGTCAACACCACAGCCTACTTGAGTATTGTTGCTGACCATGTCCATCCCTTTATGACCACAGTGCACCTATCTTCTGGTGGCAAATTCTATCAGGATAACGTGCCATGTCATAAAGCGCGAATCATCTCAGACTGGTTTCTTAAACATGACAATGAGTTCACTGTACTCAAATGGCCTCCACAGTCACCAGACCTCAATCCAATAGAGCACCTTTGGAATGTGGTGGAACAGGAGATTCGCATCCTGGATGTGCAGCTGACAAATCTGCAGCAACTGCGTGATGCTATCATGTCAATATGGACCAAACTCTCTGAGGAATATTTCCAGTACCTTGTTGAAGCTATGCCACGAAAGATTAAGGCAGTTCTGAAGGTAAAAGGGGGTCCAACCCGGTACTAGTAAGGTGTACCTAATAAAGTGTCCAATGAGTGCATGTAAGAATAGTTAACCTGCAGTTATATAATAAAACAGTGATGTCATTGTGTACATGTAAGTGTAATTATGTATTAAGTGTAAGTATATCTATTGCTATATAGTTAAAGGAAAAATTATAAGCCCTCATGTTATCTTGAACAGATAAAGGACATTTTTCACAGTATTTCCTGTTATATTTTCTTCTTTTGGAGAAAGTCTTATTTGTTTTAGTTTGGCTTGAATGAAAGCAGTTTTGAATTTTTAAAATAATTTTTAAGATCTATATTATTAGCCCTCTTAAGAAATGATTATTCTTTCGATTGGCTACAGAACAAACCATTGCTGAATACTTGCTTAGTTAACCTAATTAATCCAGGTGAGCCATTAACTTGCACTTTTAAGTTAACTAATTATTAAAATAAATATACTAGTATTAGTAAAATATATATATATATAAAATATAAATAATAACCAGTAAAATATTATGTTCTGTCATCATGGCAAAGACAAACTGAGCCTGTATTGGTCAGGTTATTTAACAACATGGATATACTGTAATCTAACTTCTGTTATGAACACTCTCTGGATTTAGTATGGTAATGAATAAGTATATGGCAATGTTGATATATTTGGTTCTTGGAGGTATAGATCTGCTATGCTGCTGCTTCTTTGATTACTATGGCAGAGCAAGTACCGAGACCTGCTACTGCCAGTATATTCACAGACATGCCATTTGAAAATATAACACGCTGCTGCTGCAAACATGATGCAAGTAACCCTCGTAGCAGATCGAAACACAGGTGGAGCTGGGGTGGAGGATGTCTCCAAAAACGCGCCGCAGCTTGACAGTATAAAATGACGTGAAGCATTTAAACTGATGAGGAGCAAGCCCATTGGCTGCCGAGATGACAGGAACCATTCTCCTGCGCCATGCAGTTAATGACGCAGGAGCAGAATAGGTGACCTATCAGCCTGCGCGCAGAGAGTTTCATGGCAGAAATTTCACAAACAAAATATGAAGATCATAGCTCAATATGCTGAACCTGAATAGCAAACTACTAGGCCATGCCCCCTGATTTGGCCTGTTGTATGCTCTTTTTGATTTTTATTCCTAACATAAACAATAAAACAATGACCCATGGTGGAGAATAAGTGGAAATGGCAAAGGAGAGAACATGATGGGGAAATGAGATCAACCAAAGATGAATCGCCTGCATAAGCACCATGGCTCAATATTTTTGAGCTTGTATATTAGGAAGTCTTATGAATGGAGATGCTTTCAGACATCACTGTTTTGGTGTCTGTAATAATTCATTTATTTTTTCTTAAACTCTCTTGCTCAGCAAGGCTGCATTCATTTCATAAATAATGCATAGCAAAGTGGAATACTGTGAAAATGAATAAAATATTAAATAACTGTCTTTACGGTTACTTTCACTCAATATAATCAATGAATTCACAGTAAGATTAAGGGAAAAGTTCTAACGGTTGTGGTCTGAAACATCATTAGACATAAAGTGAATCAAATCTCAAACAAGATTTGCTTGGACTAGAAAAAAAGATGTTTTACAGTATCAGTGGTTTTATTGTTCTGTAAAGTAATTCCACTTGATTCCAGCTTGTGTACGTATATTGCACATTTGTCCATTGAACTTTAATATGACCAAACATGAAAGATTGCTGTTCATTTTACATTTACATTACATTTACATTTAGTCATTTAGCAGATGCTTTTATCCAAAGCGACTTACAAATGAGGACAAGGAAGCAATTTACACAACTATTAGAGCAGCAGTGAACAAGTGCTATAGACAAGTTTCAGGTGTGTAAAAGTCTAAGAAGCAAAGCATTAGTAGTAAAAAAAAAAAAAAAAATTAATTAGATTTTATGTTTGCTGGAAGCTTAACATGTAATTGTGTGTTCTTGGAAAAAAATAGGACAGTCCTGGTGTCTCTCAGTGGTTAAAGGGGATGACCTCTTGCCTTGCCTTAGAAAAGATCATCTATTTTGGTCTTTTTGGAAAGTATTCTATGGCTTTTTGGAGAATCTAGATGGTGGCTCTTTGCTCAACTGATGGACATTGAAATAGATGAGACAAATATGTTATTGCTGTAATATTTAATATTATTTTTTATCTTCTTATTTTATTTCAAAATGTTTTCAGTTATTTTGAGTTAATATAGTATTCTTTTTATGCTTAACTGAAAATAAAAATTTTGTTCAAAAATAATATATATTTTGTGTAGCACACAAATGTGGGCGGGCAGTGACATAGAAGCAGGTGTTGAAGTCCTCCTATGGAGGTAATGTTTAGCCACACCACTACATTACAAAGTATCTCACTGCAAAACCAGCAGTTTTGGCAGACTGGCTTTAATATAAAGAGTTTTTAGGGCACCTAAGATGAAAATCAACTTTTGTAAGCTGTTTGGACAGAATTGTTTGTATGCATAGTGTGTCCACACTCATACTAGAGTGATATAAACCCAACAAGTTTCTTTTCAAAAATTCCCTGATGCTAAAATAGGACCCAAACCCCAGTGATTGAGGCCCACCGCAACGTGATGTAGGAGTGCGGTTTCCCCGCCCACCGAATTGATTGACAGGCGCCATGTTTCTATAATAACATGTATACACATGTCCACAGAGCATTTAACACAGAACACAGAACAAACTGAGATTAAAATATCTGATTAAAATATCTGTTCTAACTATCTGGGATTTATATAAGTTTTATAAGTTTAAAACGTTTTTAAAACAGAGTCTGTGTGTAATAAAGACAGTAAAATTGCTATGTAATTCTTAAATGTTTTAATCACCACGGCCAGTATCAGTAATCGATAATGTGTGTATGTGTATACTGCAAACGACATTTGTGTGACTCATCGTTTCAGAAATGCTTGAATAAATTAGAGCACAACTACATGCATGACATAAACTTACTCAGTATTTTTGACTAATGAGCTGTATTTCAGCGTCATCCAAGTCTGTCTCTGTAACTGTGCTGTTTATCTGAGAACGGTGGGCAGGGAGAAGCAGCTCATTTGCATTTAAAGCCACAGGCGACAAAAACAGCTACACTGTATTCAGACACCCAAATGGGCAAATTTTGGAGGCTATAATAAATTATCCGATGAGTTTTTTGAGCTGAAACTTTACAGACACGTTCTGGAGACACCAAAAGCGTTTCTTACATCTTGTAAAAGGGGTAAAATAGGTGCCCTTTAATTGAGAAACTTACAGCGTGTTTGGCTTTTTATACGTCAATCGTTTTTTTCGATTTGGATTGATTTCAGCTCATGACTCCTGTAAGATTTGATTACTACGTGTGTAAGACTCTTAATAACAGGAACCTTCTGAAAGGGATTTCAGGATGAGAGTGGATTAAAGTTTAATGTGTCTTCTAGTTTTTCAATTAAACATGAACACACACATACACGCACGCAGGCACAATGACTCACCATCCTCTCCTGACAGCATCTGTAGTGTTTCAGAAATCTGCTCTCCATGTCCGAGTAGTGTAAATGCACGGACAGTCACATTGTAGTGTGTGTGTGGCTTCAGATATCGGAGCGTTGCGCTGGCTGATGTGCTGTTGACTGTGTTGCTGTAAGTGCCGTTGGTGTAGGAGATCTCATAGAGGCGGATGATGCCGTTGGGCTTCTCGGGTGGAGACCAGGAGAGCGTGGCAGTGGAGGAGGTGGTTTTCACTATGGTCAGACCCCGCGGGGGCGAATCCGGCACTGAAAGACAGATGGAGACGTGCTGAGCCATCGCAGGAGTGTTTAAGGGCACTTAAGTATGCGTAGGAGAAATAATCAGCTCAATACCATCCTCTAGTGTCACAACATAGATGTAGTCTTCATTGGTTAGAGGACTTTCCCCCACAGCAGTGGACGCCGCCACTCGCACCTTATAACTGCTGTACTTGTCCAGACCTGTAGATATGATGACCATAAATAAATGTTAAATGGTGTCTTAAATGTCATGGCATTACATATAAATGTTTTCATAAACAGTACTGTGCAAAAGTCTTAGGTCCCCGGTTACATTTGTTGTTGTAGTGAGGGTATAATGACATTATATTTTTTACTTCTCATTCTCTTCATTAAAATATAATCAGAAAATGCAGGATCGACTTAATTTTTTTGGGGCTAATTGTTTAGAAAGAACGAGTTAGAAAAAGATGGAAGAATGAATGACTGGAGTTTCTGTCTTGATCCCCATTTCTGCCAGAGCTGAATTTATGGGATTGCGAATGCTGAAAAGTACAGACAGGTTTTAATTCGTCATGTAATTCCTACTAGAAATCCCCTAATTTGTTATAGGCTCATTCTGAAATTGTAGCCCTACAGACGTTTTTGGAGACCGCGAATTATGTAGCCAGAGGTACGTACAGCTGACCGCTTGCCTCCGTAAGGATGGCTTTTCGGCTGTAACCAGTTTGTCCCATTGGCTAGCCATGTACATCGGCAGTATTGAGACGCAGAGAGGAGTTGACCACAACGACGGGGTTCGAGTCCGGCGAAGAACGGTTTCAGAAAGACACAAACAGAATCCAAAAAATAAAATAAACAAGTAAAAAAACGGTGCGAATATGGTAAAATCTGAAAACGTGCTCAAAATCAGACGAGGGCTTTTCTTTTTTTGAAATGTGTTAGTTGGGTTTAGGGAAGTGGGTGAGCAGGTCAATCAATAAAATTGGTTGGGTTTAGGGAGGAGGGAGGGTGGGCCAGTCGATCGGTCAGTCATTCAGTCAGTCAAAAAGTCAGTCAACAGCGGCCTCTGGTGGGTTTACACGAGTACAGGAGGTGCGAATGGCATTTGCGAGAGAAATTTGAGATTTCAAAAAGTGTACACAGCGGCCTTTCGTGAATTCGCAAAAGCAAAAACCGCAGAAAAACATGCCGCCGGGACGCATATTGCGGTCTCCAGAAAAAAAGTGATCTACTCCCGGGAGGGGGTAGAAATCTGGGGCCGTGCAATTTACTTTCAGAAGGAAGTTGAAATTGGTGGACACGTAATTAGAGCTGTAAAGCTGTACTTTTCGAACTTAGGTGAAAAATCGAATCTGTTTGAGACGTCCAATAGATTAATAGGTACCGAAAAAGTCCACAGATGGAGGGAGCAAAATGAGAAAATGTATACTTGTGTCTTTTATTCCTGTTTATGTAAAGCACTTTTAATTGCCACTGTGTATGAAATGTGCTATAGAAATAAACTTGCCTTGCCTTCTAGAATATAATTCATAATAATGCATTTAGATAATTTACTTTAATCATTACTATTGGAGTGTAAAGAGACTTTTAACCAGCACAAGACAAAAATGTCTCTGAAGACAATCACATACTGCTCCTTTAAATTAAAGTGTTACCAAATTTTCATTTCATTAAAATGTCCATCAATGCAAAGCTGAAAATCTTTCAATATGCAAATATGGAGCTTACGAAACACTTCTTATTAACTATAGACCTTTTTCTTGGCTGCTGCATGGAGGGTGCCTTAGCGACCAGCGTCTTCCGGTAGAATGTTAAGAACTTCAATTTACAGTGTTTACAACCGGTAATTTGCGCTCCGAAAATGGGTTTCAGTAGCGTTTTGAGTGGATTACTGAGTGTTTTTGTGACACACAACTTTGAAAGGTGTGTGTTAAAGCCGTTATAATCTGTCAGATGTGGTTCAAGCGTGAGAGAATAATGTTCTCCAAGTTTACGTGTCTGCCGTCAGAAATACAGTGTGTGTGTGTGTTTCCCTGGCCTGTCAGCTGTTAGCTCAGCGGCTCTTCACACACACACACACACACACACAGGCAATACTTCACTGCATTATAGAGCAACCAGATTACTAGCACGAAACTTAACAGGTATGTAAGTCATGCAATTTACAAAAATGACCAATAAAAGTTCGGTACTGATACTCTGCTGGCTGATTTGCTGTTCATTCTAATGTTGCGGTCTCATTCTAATTGCTGTTTATGTTTCATTTAGTGTGTTGTATTTACCAGGGTTTGTGTTTTTCTGTCATTTCAAAATGTCATTTTATTTTCACTTTGTCACAGTTATTAAATCAGTGAGCTAGTGGGACAGAACAGGTGACTTTAGCGATGACAAGGCTTCATTTAAACAGCAGAAGATGCCATCTGACAACGAGGGGGAAAATGCCACACAGCAGTTGTTTTCCATCCCATTAGAACTCATTTTTTTAAATGATCAGTCCAGGAGGTGGTGCTGATCGACAGCAGTATCAGTTTAAAGAAGATAAATGCTTGAAACTATCGTTTCAAAGCTGTCCAAATGTCACTGTTCACAAGCATCAGCTGACGACCGGAAGTTTTTAGCATTCTCCTTGCGCATACACGCAAAGCATAATGGGTAATTTTGCGTTCCAAGAAAAAGGTCTGTAGTATTAAAAACAGTAGCACTAGTGATCAGATCTGACTACTAAACAATGTGTGTTTATGTTTAAATAGTGCGTGTTTTACCTGTGAGCACAGCAGTGGTGGTGTCCGTCATCTGTCGTAACTCCTGGTTTGTAAGCAGATTTTGTGCATACACAGCATAGTGAGTTATCTTGCCGTTAGGGTTCAGCGGCGGCTCCCATGAAACACGGATGGATGTGGACGTCAGATTCTGATAGGACACATTCTGAACAGAGCTGGGCACTATGGGGAAAACACTGCAGTTATTTAATGCATAACTGCTTTAATTCTGCTCAGACAACTGAAGATGTTTACCCTGTTCATTTGTTTTCACTGTAACTTCGGTGGAAGGTCCTTCCCCAATGATGTTTTTTGCAGACACACTAAATTGGTATTCAGTGAATGGACTCAATCTTCGAACCACATGCGTGATTTGATCAGATGACAGGTCTGCTGACACCTCAGTGGCTGGTAGGACTGTCAGTCAAAAAACAGCACACAGAATCAGAACACAGATAACAGGGATCAACAATGACCGTGGTTCATAATGGTTTGCTCTAACTAAATCTTCAGTAAACACTGAATCTCATGTAACTCAATCACATTACAAACTTTGATCTGGCGCAAAAATTATTTAATACTATCATTAATATTTACATTTAATTAAACTGTTTGTTTTATGTAGGTTTTGATATATGTATACACTTATTTGCAGTTGAAAACAAAACTATTCGCCCTCCTGTGAACTTTATATTATTTTTCAAATATTTCCCAAGAGATGTTTAACAGAGCAAGGCATTTTCCCCACATACTTCCTGTTATATTTAATCTTCTATAGAAAGTCTTCTTTTGTTTAGTTTGGCTGGAATAAAAGCAGTTTATTAGCAGTAAATTATTTTAGCCCCCTTTAAGAAATCATTTTTTGATCGGTTACAGAAAAAGCCACTGTTGTCCAATGACTTGCCTTGTAAACATAATTACCCTACACTAAAAAAATATATACTTTGAACCAACCTTTTAAATTACTGCAATTTGTTACACCAAAAGTTTTTTAGTATTTCTCAAAGTATAATTTAGCTTTGGTTCAATTTGTTTCATTTTGTCTTTAATTGTATTAACGTTAATACATTTTATATTATTCAAATTACTTGTTGTATTATTTAGTTTATTAAGAAAATACATTACATAAATAAATATGAATTGAGTAACAAACCACTGACATTAGGTCAAAGACTACAGCAAGGACTGAAATAATTTGTATTTTGCCTCCTTATCTTGGATTTGTCGGTCAAACAGCTAAAACCCCCCATTTATTACTAACCCTGCTACTTATTATGATTGTCCTTTTAACAGTGATATTCTAACCAAACCACAAAACCTTAAACTCTTACTTAAACGACTTTATGTCTTCTTCTCAAGTATGTGTGACCCTTTTTGTTGCAAAATGGCTTGACCATTTTTTTAAATTGTTCCACAGAGGGCACATTGGCTCCATATATTAGTGAAGGTAGCGTTATGACAACATTGATCTCTATCACTGTTTAGATTTGAATAACAACTACGCATGGAGAGTAAAACTAAAATATGGGTATAACGTTATTCCACGTTATTGGAAATACAACAGTTGTTCGAGAAAACAGGCTTAATAAAATTGTTCAAAATCCCAGCAGCACATGTCTGTTCGTAATCGTATTATTATGATGATGTTCAACAGATGTTTAACATCTTTTTGTATTATTAAATGATATTTAACAGAGCAAGGAATTTTCCACAGTATTTCCTATAATATTTTTTCTACTGGAGAAACTTATTTGTTTTATTTCAGCTAGAATAAAAGGAGTTTTTAATTTTTTTAATACCATTTTAAGGTCAATATTATTAGCCCGCAATATTTTCTGTTGATTGTCTACAGAAAAAAACATTATTTTACAATGACTTGCCTAATTAAGCTAACTTGCCCAACTTGCCTAATTAACCTAGTTAAGCCTTTAAAATATTATTTACTGTCATCATGGCAAAGATAAAAGAAATCATTTATTAGAAATGAGTTATTAAAACTATTATGTTTAGAAATGTTGAAAAAAAAATCTTCTTTCCATTCAACAGATATTGGGAAAAAAATATATACAGGGGGGCTAATAATTCTGACTTCAACTAAAAGTCGTCAGAGTTATTTTACTCTCTATGCCGATGGTGGTGGCAGCACTGATTGGAGGGTTGGTCTCCTGCTGGGTGGAGTCTGAGCCAGTCGACCTGGTGATGCGATGTGGGTGGGAGGGGCTTATGTTCACAGCTGATGATTGGTCAGTGCCTGGAGTGACAGGTGGGTGTTTAGTCGTCAGGTCTTCAGTTGCAGCTTCAGTCTCTGTGGTAACAGATGCATCGGTTCTGCCGTGGGTCACTGTGAGCCACGGTGGAGGAGTGTGTGGGGTGCTCGGGGTCAGAGGAAGGGCAGATGCTGGTTCTGCATCAGTGTTGGTAAAATCACGACCCAGAGTGGAAAATGTTTCATGTGAGGTCAGAGTAAACACAGATGCTGTGGTGAAGTCAAGTGACCTTGCATTGCGACGAAGTGGAGAAAGGGGATTCTGTAACACAATAACATTGCACATGCACGTCAACACGAACACCAAGTGAACATATACCAGTATAAATTTTAATTTATTTATTAATGATTACGGCTGATATGATGATTTAAAGTGATTCAATTAAGTCAGTATTCAAGTTAAATATGTTTACTTACAGGTGCACACATTCAGAGGGGGTAAGTTGACTGGAGTTAAGGGGTCCACAGGCTGTTAGAGCCCTAAACTCCAGTCAATTTACCCCCCTTTGAAATCTCATCCAACCCCTACACAACATTGTTCAGTCTCATGTAAAAGTACTTGTATAGCCTGTCTTATGTGTATGTGTTAGTTATGCATAGGTTTTTTTTATTCAGTGTTGTGTTTGTATTTATGATAAATTTATGTAGCACCATTGTCCTGCGAGACACAACATTTCGTTCCTGAATTATATATAATTTCATATATTATATATATTTTATCTAGTTTTAATTTTGGGACTCCAGGGGCCTCATGTTCGAAGACTTGCGTTGAATTCATACTAAAACATTGCGTACGCACAAAGCTGTAAATGTGCGAACGCAGTAAAAAATTCAGATGTATGAAACACTGCGTATGCGGAATCCCACACATATTGTCTTTGTACATCCGAATTAACGTGAAACTGAGCGCACGTGCATAAGCGCAAAACCCCTCCCTGCCTCCTCCCCCGTATAAATATGGTAATGACTCTACTTTGGCAAAACCAACTAAAAAATGTATGGCAAAACGTTGAACAGATTGTGGATTGCAGGTGCTCTGTTCGGAGGTAGACCGGAGAAAAACTGTGTTATTTGCAAGTTTGTCCTCCAGAATTAATAACAAAAGAAAAAAAAATAGAGTGGGAGAGTTTAGCTGACGCGGTTAACGCAGTGGGGTCTGAACATCGCACTGTGAGTGAATTAAAAAAGAAATGGTCTGATGTAAAGGTGTAAAATTTTGTAGTGTCTATTTAGACTAAGTGCATATAGCACACCTCATTGGAATGAGCTAGTTGAGTGATTCCCTCCCATCACCGTTTGATTGACAGAGACAACATAACTAAAGAGAGCAGTAAACAGCAGCGTGAGTGGCGTAGCTTGTAAAGCGCATGGCAACATGTTTTGACACGATCGATCATGAACCCGGTTCGAATCCAGCATCTGATGAACTCATTCTTCGTTTTTCTCCCACTACATATCAGATTTTGCCTACTCTTCATCACGAGGAAGACAAGTAGGAATCATTAATAAGTGTGTGTATTATGCTAAGCGCATTTGAGCATCATATATTATTTGCACATTCATTGAATGGAAATGTTTCCGATTCACGTATGCAAATTCTACTTCAGATGGCGCCTTTATAGCAATGTGCGTGCAGTCGATCGTTCTGATTACATTGGGAAAATCAGCCATCGCTGCAAATTGCGCTTCAATGTTTGGCTGGTCAACTGCATGGTATGGAAACCTTATATACCTGCTAGACATGCGGATAATGCCGTCCCATACAGCTGCCATTGCACGGCTCAAAGATGCTTTGTAGTGTGCAATTTAACATAATTGCCTCTTGGAGTCACCAATGGAAATAAAACAAACACACACAAGAAATGCATGTACGCCAGACATAAAGTTGGCGTGGACCAACGCACATTCTCACGTTAATTTCATCCTTAGTAAATCCAAACGTGAGCGTAAAATCTGGCGTAAAATCGCAGCATTGATACATGAGGCCTCAAATCTTTTCTCAATTCCAATGTAATAATTGTAAACAGCACAAACCTTAATAACAACTATCAACTTTGTATTTAATCATTCATAAGTGATGTAATATTTTTAACAAGACTGAAAGTGAAAAGAACTTATATTCTGATCAAGGGCTGGACGATACTGACATTGCAATATTTTATTTAACTGACATTGCAATATTATATTTTTATACAATATATATTGCGATACTGAGAATAATTTCACCAGATAGTATTATTAAATTATTATATACTAATATATTCACAATTTCAGAAATATATTTTATATATATTATATAATAAATAGAAATTTTACAAGAAATATAATAAACCATTAACAAACACTGATAAATACATTAGGGCAATGATATTATACAAATAAAATACACAGTGATTTATGATTTTTCTGGATTTTCAGATACACATATCTAATAATTAAATGTAAAATAACACTGTATAGTCTTCATCAAATATATATACACAAATATGATTAATCTTTCTTAAAGTTACAAATGTAATTTCTTATGCCTGAATACTTTAAACTGACTTGAAATATTCACAGGCACGTCATTATTTTTCCAAGTACGATGCAATCCTGAATTAATATCTATGTTAATCCTGGAACATCATTTTTGTTGGAAAATGTAATTCACACCTATTCCCTACCCCTAAACCCAACCATAACTGTAAAGTATTCTCAAAATCAGAGGGCAATAATAGTTGGATAACAATCATGTAGAAGTGCATAAACCTAACCGTAAGCCTAAACTTAACATAAACGGTAAACATATGTCTTAAATCTGATTGGCTGATTGGACTGTTGTTCCAGGATCAGCATAGATGTTAATGCAGGAACAGGTCCTACCTGGTGAAATCAGGTTGGCATGCTCACACACTGTCCTAGGCCATAAAAACACGCATTTTGTTTACTTTATGGTTGAACGCAGTGTGAGAATTACAAGGGGGTTTGGGGGGGGGGGGGGGGGGGTCTGACCCCCCTAATTAACGCTAGATCCCCCTGAAGGACATCAAAACAAGATGTATGGGGAGTTTGCCCTTTAATAGTTAGGAAATAGTTTGCTCTGATCTGTATCTTAAATAATATTAATAACTAAAATAATAGAAGCTCCTGCTCATTTATAATGCCGGTTATAATATCCTGTGATGTGACTATTGCTTATGCACATATTGCGATATCAATACTGAAGTGTCTTTTTACAGGCACAAAAATAAGATTTAACTCATTCTGATAAAAATAAATAATAAATAAATCAGAAATATTGTGTAGTTTATTGTGCGTCACCTGTCCTCTCAGGGTGATGTCCTGTACAAGTGTACCGTGGTACAGCACCAGAATGCGATAGTGAGTGATCAGTCCGTTGGGTTGGATCGGGGATCTCCAGGACAGACGGACTGATGTGGAGTCCACAGCCTCTGCTTTCAGATGAGACACAGCGCTCGGGGCTGACATGGAAATAAATACACACAAAAACACACAAGTATGAACACACCTTGCCGTATACTTATATAAATATATATATATTCACACACACCTTGCAGTAAACGAAATATATATTTACACACACACACACACATACATACATACATACATACATACATACATACATATATATATATATTTAATCCTTCCTTGCGTAAGTATGAATCAATGGATGAATGAACGCATGAATGAATGACTGACTGAATAAACGAATGAATGTATATGACCAAAATATTTTTAATGTGCACACCCAAAGTCCATTAGAGAGAGCAGCTGATAAATTTTCCTATACAATCCAGTGCTGAGAAAAAGGCCGCTCTTTATTTATCGCACATTTTCGGCAGCGGATGCTTTGAGGCCTTTAACCGAAATCTAATTTTAGATAAAAGCAACCCTAAATGAACAAATAACCTTTCTTGTTTTTCTGTGCATTTAATGAGCATTCACTAACGCGGAGCCAACTGGCTCGGCATGAAAAAAGTCATTTCCTCCAGCTAAATTAACCCAATTAAAGGTATAATTAGAGATAGCGGATTTTGCAGACAGAAGTAATTACACCCAGTCCAGCAAAATATAAATCTCATTTGTAACCCTCGCTTATTTTGACCCTGGAGTATGAACACTAGAGAAGTCACAAACACTTATTCCCCGAGCCTTTTGGGAGGAGCTTCTCCATACAGATGAGTCACAAAATTAATTGTTTTCTATGACACGCTTCACAATGTCACCATCAAGCATTCACAGAAAACACACAAAACCATCAATCAATCATGACTGGTTGCTTGTCTTTCCATGACTAAACAAGCCATTAATTCTCCACTGTTGCAGAATATAAAGATGAATTTGTAGACTTGCTGGGTGATATAAAAAAAAGAGGAGCAAAACAAAAGCAATTCTACATCAGAGGTGTCTAAAGTGAATAAGGACTTCTTTAAATTGCAGTCAGCACAAGTTCATTTGGTTAAGCAAGTTTTTTGTATGTTTGAGGTAATAACGTTTCCATAAAGGGAATGTGGCTTCGCTTAAACTGAAAGTGCCACTATTTTTGCTTTTTCAGATATTAGGGTTTTCGGGTAATAAAGCTATTAGGGTAAAAAACCTTCTTGTGAATGTAAAAAGATCAAGCTATATAAAAAAAATAGTTACTGCATGCCAAAGAATGGAGTTGATTCTGAGCTTTCTAAAATAAATTCAGTAATTCAAGTCTTACTTGTTGCACAAACCCACAGAGGTGATTGTTTGAAGATGTACGGTGTACACCGAAGTGTTTTGAGAGCTGTTCTAGAAATGCTCAGCTGTGGGTGTTTTTGCAGAACAGCGTACACTACCTGACAAAAGTCTTGTCATCAATCCCAGTTGTAAGAGCACAAAATAATAATAACTTGACTTCTAGTTGATCATTTGTAGTAGTTGCAGAAGGTAGATTTGTCCAATGAATCATCTGTTGAATTGCATCCCAATTATCACAAATACTGCAGAAGACTTCATTCATTAATTTTCATCCGCTTTTCTTGGTCATGGGGGCAGCAGGAAGGAGAGAACTCCAGACTTCCCTCTCCCCATGCACTTCCTTCAGCTCCTACGGGAAGATGCAGAGGCGTTCCCAGGCCAACCGAGAGACATAGTCCCTCCAGTGTGTCCTGGGACTTCGCCGAGGTCTCCTTCCAGTGGGTTATGCCTGGAACACCTCCCTAGGTAGGTGTCCAGGAGGCATTCGAACGAGATGCCCGAGCCACCTCAGATGACTTCTCTCGATGTGGAGGAGCAGTGGCTCTACTCCGAGCTCTTCCCTGGTGACAGAGCTTCTCACCCTATCTATAAGGGTGCGCCCTGCCACCCTGAGAAGGAAACTCATTTCGGCCGCTTGTATCCGAGATCTTGTCCTTTCGAGCATGACTCAAAGCTCATGACCATAGGTGAGAGTAGGAACGTAAAGTGACTGGTACATCGAGAGCTTTGACTTCACTCTGTTATGGGCTGTCTCGTCCCTGTGTAAACAGAGCAGGAGTTTGGTTCGCATTGCCTGCAATAATTCAGACTTGTTTCCAGTGCATGTTGGGCTCTGGCAGGGCTGTGATGCTGCTCTGTTGGCTTCATCTAACACAAACCTTCAGCATGCACTGGGGCGGTTTGCTGCAGAGTGTGACAGAGCTGGGAAGAGAATCACCATCTCCAAGTCCGAGGCCATGGTGCTCCACTGGAAAAAGGTGGTTTGACATCTCCAGGTTGGAGGAAAGTCCTTACCCCAGGTGAATCGGTGCAAGTAATACGGCCGATATACGGCCTTGTGGTAAAGAAAAACAAATAAACAAACAAAAAAAAGCAGGACTTGTAACAAATTTGCTAAATGAGAGCCAATAGTCTACATGTCTTCTTTGCAGTCCCTATTTAGAATTTTGTAATTCTATGATCACAGAATCACACACACACACACACACACACACACACACACACACACACACACACACACACACGCACACACGCACACACGCACACACACACAAACACACACACACACACACACACACGCACACACGCACACACACAAACACGCACACACACACACACACACACACACACACACACACACACACACACACACACACACACACACACACACACACACACACACACACACACACACACACACACACGCACACACGCACACACACACAAACACACACACACACACACACACACACACACACGCACACACGCACACACACAAACACACACACACACACACACACACTCTCTCTTTTACAGCTACTGTATCTTTATGAGGACTTTCCAAAGATGTATTTTTTTACTGTACAGGGAACTATCCCTCTACCCCTAAAATCAACCCTCAAAGGAAATCTGCATTTTTACATTTTCAGAAAACTTCATTCTGTGTGATTCATGAGCCATTTTACTCAAAGGGATCAAAAAATGTCCCCACAAGGTCAAAATGTACTTATATTGCTATACTTTTGGGGCCATTTGGTCCCCACAACATGAGGAATACAAAGGAAACATCTTAATTTTCTTACAATACATAAAATTTTGCCTTTGGTACCGACTAATGCGGCAAAAAATAAACCCCAGACATGCATATCTCATTGTACTGGATCCCATTGAAGGTTTTATTTTAAAATCCAAAATTTGGACACTGTATATATATTTTACCTTCTGCTAGTGTTGTAATGTTGATCACTGCTGCTGGTCCTGTGGCACCTGCTGATTTGGCCATCACATGGATGTAGTATTGTGTGTATGGAGTCAGTCCAGTATAAATAAACATCTGATCGATTGTGCTGTTCTCACTAATCAACCCTGAAACACACAGATGCATTAATAACAAACAATCAGTGCATGTGCTTTGAATGTGCTACATGTAATGTCACACCACTTTATAAACTCCACTATGGTTTAGGTAGTTTAGGAGTATTTAGTGACGTGATGTCTCTCTGATGGTATAATTGTTACTGTAAATGGACTAAACTGACGCTAGTAAAGGTTACCTTCAGAGCTGTGAAGCTGGATAACGTAACTGAAGCGTCCCGTGGTGATCTTTGGAGGCTCCCAAGTTAGAGACACAGATTTAGAAGTGATGTTTCTTAAAACTACATTTTGCGGTGGGTCTTCAGGGGCTGCAACACAAATACTTTTTAAGCAACAATTAAAGTGTAAACATAAATAAAAAAATAATGCAAAAACAAAAATTAATGAAAAAGAATCATCAGAAGACACCCATTAAATGGTCTTCAGTGTAACCATAGTTTTATATTTCTTGTCAGGCATATTTAAAATAGTAAATGGTGCTGGTTTATATGTTTAATAGTAAATGGTTTAAATTTTTAAATTTAAAATGGTGCTATAATTGTGAAATAAAAACTATTAACATTTTTGTCACTGTGTTTCACATGCAGCTACAAGGCTTTTCCCATTAGTCAACCACAGTAATATATTTAATAGTTCAAAATAGAATAACATTTTACATGATTATAAATTGTATATAAAAAGTACAGATCAGGAAAAAAAATATGATTTTAAATGTCAATTTGGAGTTTGAAACTTTAAATGTTTTGCAAAATGTATTTTATTCTCAACCAAGACTATTTATACAAATATAGTATTTTTTATATTGTGTTTTTTTTTGTTTTACAATTTAAATGCCACCTATTTTACTCCTTTTTCAAGATTTAAGAGAAGTCTTTTGTGTCTCCATAATGTGTGAGTAAAGTTTGAGTAAAGTTTGATACCCATCAGATTATTTATTATACCTTTCAGAATATTTTAATTTTCTGCTATGAACACTAAGTAGCAGTTTTTGTTGCCTGTGCCTTTAATGCTAGTTCTCCCCACCCACTGTTCTCACGTGCCTGTCAGAGTGTGGCTCAATCTCCGCCTCGGCTGCATCAGATAAACAGCACAGTGACAGACACGAAGGAAGCAGATCTCAAACGTAACGTTTGTGAGAAATACTACAGTAAGAACTTGACAGTACTACAGTAAGAACCAATGATTATTTGTTGTGGAGTTAATTCAAGACTTTCGATGAGTCAACCACAATGTCGTTACAAAGTTCACACACGCACGCACGCACGCACGCACGCACGCACGCACGCACGCACGCACGCACGCACGCACGCACACACGCACGCACGCACACACACACACACACACACACACACACACACAGCAGCATGTTTTTGCACGGCAAATGTGATACAGGATACACGTTAATATCCACTGCTGTATGGATATCCATTATGTTAATGTACAAAATAAACCTGATTTAATGTCCACAAACCGGGATTGAAGCATCTTCTTTTATAATTGTACTGACTGGCTGTGCTGATAAAGTAAAGACGGTGAAATCTCTGTAATTCATTACAAACATGCACTGTTTTAAACTTGTAAAACTCATTCTTGTTCACATTTGATGATTGATGATCACAGAGAGCTGAACAGATCTTTCAATCCGAGTTGCTTTGCGCAGGTCCTGTCTTGTTGATATGATTATACACGTTACTACGGAGACATGTTAATACGTGGCTGTCAATCAATTCAGTGGGTGGTGAAACCGCACTCCTACGTCACGTTGCAGTGGGCCTCAAAATGGGAGGGATTTGGATCCTATTCCAACTTTAAGAAATTAATAAAAAAAAAAAAACTTATTGTCTTTATATTACCCCAATATGACTGTGAACACACTATACCTACACACAGTTCTGTCCAAACAGCTTACAAAAGATTATTTTCATAATAGGTGCCCTTTAAATGAACAGATTTGTATTTAAATGTATATTAACATGTAATCAATTCCTTCAGTCTTGAATGTCAAACAATCATTCATTACAATTTGCTGATTTGTTGTTTATAAAACATTTCCTATTATTATCAATATTAATTATTCATTCACTTGTTAATGACATGTAAGTATCTAGAATATATGCATGGCAATCTCAAAATAAAAATAGTAAAAAAACATTACCCAAGATAAAAAAGACATTTCAATCTCACAAAAGTGAAAAAATCTAAAATGCTTTCAGTTTTTCCTTCTTTTTTTTTTCTTTAAATAAATGAATCACACTAGTTGAATAAAAGAAATATATTTTTCAAACTCCAAACTTTAGAAGAGAGAGTTAAGTGTATGAACACTAACCAGCCTCTGGCATGCGGACCATAGTGCTGGCGATCTGCCCCTCCCCGTCACTGGTGAAGGCGGAGACTTCAAACACATAAGGAGTGTAGGGGCGGAGCTCGTCAATCTTCACACTGATTGGTACACTCCAGATGGAGGCAGGTGGAACTGCTGACAGCGTAATCGTGGGCAACACAGCAGATGTTAGCTGGGAAGTCTGGGATGGACTCGGAGTCCCACGGGATAAAATATCTGCTGCATCCTAAAATCACATTAATGCACAACAATTAATTATAAAAAATTTATAGATCAATGCATGCACAACTTTGGTTTCTTCTGTATCACTTTAAATATGTGACTTGAGACTGCAAAATTGCAAAAATACATTGTATTGGTCAAAAATATTCACTTTTTTATGGCAATATCATTACAATATTAAGTAAAGATCTTGATCGGTGAAAATATTTTGTACAAAGCCCAAATTAGAAAAAGTTGGAACGCAAATAAAAAAGAAAGAAGTGATTTCTAAATTTTTTATTAAAAACTTTGCATTGTAATGTAGACATTATTTAATGTGTTCCTCATGATTTTTTTTAATAAACATATTCCAATTTTGATTCTTGGAACACATAAAAAAGCATTAAAGCTGCAACCATTTTTCCCAAAAATACGAGAAATAGTGATTCATCTGACCACAGTGCACCAAATTGGTCCATCCAAAATGCCTCCGAGCCCAGAGAAGTCGACGGCGCTTCTGGACACTGTTAACATAGGGCTTCCTTTTGAAAGAGTACAGTTTTAACTGGTATTTGTGGATGTAACTATGTATTGTGGTACTTGACAAAGGTTTGCTCCAGTAGTCCTAAACCCATGAAGAGATTTCGCTTATAGATGAATGATGATTCTTAATGCAGTGCTGCCTGAGGGATCAGAGATCATGGTTGTTCAGCTTTGGCTTGCACCCTTGTCCTCTATGCACTGAAATTACTCCAGATTCCTTGAATATTTTAACTATGTTATGCTCTGTTGAAAGTGAAATACCCAAATGTCTTGCTATCTTTCTTCGAGGAACATTGATTTTAAACATTTCAATAATTTTCTCACGTATTTGTTGGCAAACTGGCGATCCTCGGCCCATCTTTGCTCCTAAAGGACTAGACCTTGGATCCTGTTTATGTGCCAAATCATAATAACAATCACCTGTTGACATCAACTGTTTCAAATCACATCATTATTTAACCAGTTTACCTGATTACTAGCCTTAAATTGCTCCTGTTCCTACTTTTTTGGAATGTGTTGCATGTCTGACTGACAGGAAAGGATGTATATTTATAAATGAAATGAAGTTGACATGAGATATTTTGTGTTCATATTGTCTGCAATGAAATACAAGACAAAGTAAATTTAGAAATCATTACCTTCTTTTTTATTCGCGTTTTCCATACTGTCCCAACTTTTTCTGATTTGGGGTTGTATATTTTCCAACAATATAATAAATACATCAAAACTCCATTTTTGATTGCCAATGTGCATTGCAGAGAACTTAATTTGGATTTTAAACACAATTTTCTCAGTATTTTCTCAGATAGTTTTCAAATAGTTGTATCTGGGCCAAATATATTCCTGTCCTGACAAAGTACATGACTGTGCAACTATAGTATCCTGCATATTTAATCAAATTTCAGATGATGGATAAATCTCAATTCTCAAAAATTGACATCTATGAGACTTGTTTTTGTGGCCCAGTGTGACATAAACAAATCAAGACGTACGTTGCAGTGAGGCAAAGCTCCATTCATGATGTCCTCGGCATTGAGTTCCTTCGTGCGGACGATCTGGCCTGTTCGAGCATGCTTGACTTTCACTGCAAACTTAGTGATGAGGCCATTAATACGTACAGGGAGAAACCAGGTCACAATGACTGATGTGTGATCCTCAGCAAACGCTGTGAGATTCGACACCAAACCAGGGGCTGTGAGATTCAATATAAACACATCGGTCAAAACATTACGTCCTGTACGAGCAGTTGCTGTGCATCAATTTGTAATTTCTTCACTATATTTTTGAACATATTTTAAGCAACATTCTGAGCTCTCCAAGGCTGTTTATTTGGTCAAAAAACACCATAGCACTGTGTCCTAACAACACATGACAAGCTTCCAGCGACAGCAATTTGTCTGTCTGCACCAAATGGGAGACGACAGAAACATTTAAATACCAGACATTCAGAAACGCAGAAGAGTGCATGAAATGGACAGGTTTATGATCTAATTAATGAATATTAAACCTCAATTTAATTAGCATTGGTAAAAGTACATGCTCTATGACTGGTGTTTTTGCTTTGAGTCACAGTCGACGTGAAGAACACACCAAACCAACTTGCAAGACCAATGGTCACACCTGTTCACTCTCCCGTTTTTGCTGGGATCCTCCCATATTTTACCATTCTATCATCTCGTTTAAGTATTTTCCCGTATTTTTACCATATTTTTAATTCTTTCTATGAAAAGTGAACGTAGCATCAAAGTGCCGATTGCAAGAGCTGTTCAAGAGAGTTATGCTTTCGCTTTATTTTGGCTTGAAAGCACGTTGAAATTAATATTAAAACTGCCACATTCACTTTATTTCCATTAAAGTTATGCATCAACCGTCACCCTTCATATGGTGCATCAATCAATTCATGTAACATTGCTGACTGATGGACGCGCTCCATAGTGATAAAGACACTGCTCCAGGAGCAAAAGTGGACACTTTTGGATTTGGGTGTGTTTTTAAACAAATACACTTGATGAAATGTAAAAATGTCCGTCCTAGCGTGTTTTATTTTTAACAAATAATTTTGTCTTAAATGAGCATAAACCGTTACGAAAGTAATCGAGTGCTTTCATTGTAGATCTGTGGATTCTTAAAGGGACACCTCTTCTTTCAAACAAAACAGTAGATCAAAATGAGAGATTTGCTGCTCTTCACTAAATAACTATAGTAGCTTTAATAAGTATTAAATACAGTGAATAAAAAGTGAATGAGATTTTATGACTTGATTTAATTTCTGTAAAGGCCATTGATTTTAATAGGCTAAACCTTTTATTTTATTTCTAATTTTCTAATGTCTGTTGTGTATTCTATCGTTTGAAGCTATTTTCCTCCCCATATTTGTTACAGCTTCAACTAGGCTTATATACAATGAAACTGCTCTGAATTTACAGATTAAGGAGTGTGGGGTCATTTTGGGAGTTCTTCTGGGTAGGTTTGAGTTTTTTTTTTGGGGTAGGGGGATAAGGGGAGTATCCCATATTTTTACACCCCAATGTTGAAGCCCAACGGACGACCGTTGCTTACAGCTTACAGTTCTACAGAAGAACCAGTTTAAGGACTCATTCACACTACGAGCGACTCGCAGTGGCAAAGCAACGACTGTGAGCGTGTGAGCGACTTCCGGCGACCTCCGTCTATGTGAGCGACCGTTGGTGACCAGGTGGGCGTATCGAGTGATGCGACAAAATTGAGAATTCTTCAACTTCATGCAAATGAAGTGCGACTTTGAGCGACAGCCAATAGGAGCACCAGTAGAGTTCACGTGATCCTCTCTCAGCTCACTCAGAGGCTGATTGTATTCTCCGTGCTGTAGACTTACACAGACCTGCGTTTGTTATCAAACAAAACAGTGCATCAAAATGAGAGATTCGCTGCTCTTGACTAAATAACTAGAGTAACTTTAGTCAATATTTAAATACAGTGAATAAAAAGTGAACGAGATTTTATGACTTTTCTGTAAAGGCCATTGATTTGAATAGCCTAACCCTTTTATTTTATTTCCAATTTTCTAATGTCTGTTGTGTATTCTATCATTCCAAGCTAATTTCCTTCCTATATTTGTAATGGCTTCAACTAGGCTTATATACAATGAAACTGCTCTGAATTTACAGATTAAGGAGTGTGGGGTCATTTTGGGAGTTCTTCTGGGTAGGTTTGAGTATTTTGAGGCTTTTTTGGGGGGGAGGGGGATAAGGGGGGTTGTTGGGGGGAGTATACCATATTTTTAGATCCTAATGTTGACAGGTATGCCAACGGCCTGATGAAGCCCAATGGACGACCGTTGCTTACAGCTTACAGTTCTACAGAAGAACCAGTTTAAAGCCTCATTCACACTACGAGCGACTCGCAGTGGCAAAGCAACAAGCGACCGTTCATTTCAGCAGTGACCTCCGTCTACAAGAGTGACTATTGGCGACCAGGTGGGCATGTCAAGCTGCACGACACAGTTGAGAATCCTTCAACTTCATGCAAATGAAAAGCGACTTTCTTGAGAGACAGCCAATAGGAGCATCAGTAGAGCTCACGTGATCCTCTCTCAGCTCGCACAGAGGCCGGTTGTATTTGCAGCATTTGCAGCAGGTCACCACCCAAAGCGACAGGCAGCTACAAAGTCGCTGATAGTGTAAATGAGGCATAAGAAAAACTCATGGCACACACACGCGGAACATTTTTGTGAGAAGTTTAAATGTGTGTATAACTACGAAAAGCATACGCAATTCTTAGTAAATGAGGTCTAAGTCTTTGAAGTCATCTTTACACACCAACGAAGATCACTAGGGGGGTTGAATAAAGCACATGAATGCTCCTTACGGGCTTCTGCTGTTTTGTAGTACAGAGACTGGCTAAATGGTCCAACTCCTGCTTTATTCACTGCCGCAACCTACAGACAGAAAAAAAAAAGCTTTTAAAAAACCAATATACTCAAACCAGCACACAGCATAATAACGTCTGCTTGATTTATCACCATGACTTAGCAGAGGTGGTTACATAAACACACTGAATGAAGATTTCAATGCAAGACGATCCACTGCACACAACAGAGCCATCAAACACTGTCACACGTACAAACACACGCTCGCACAAAAAGTCAATTCAGAGTTCACCGTGTACCCGGCCAATGAATTCATGAGACAAATGAGGGAAAACAGAGATCCCTTGTGGATCCTGAGTTCTCTGTTGGAGATGAATTATTCACCGTTGATAAATTATTGAGCGGGATCAATGGAATAGAGGCCACTGGCAACTTTCCCACGGACAGTTAATCCAGTAATGTCTGCTGAACGCTGGACCTTCTCTATAGAGTTTAACAAACCCTGTTTTTGGTTTTGCACTCATCATATTGGCTGCTGCTTCATTAGAGGTGACAAAACAGTGCAAAAGGCAAAGTAAAGGGGTTTCAGCATGCTACACATGCGGTAGATGTAATATTACTAACATAATTTATTAATGTATTCATACATTTATAGAGGTTACAGGAATAAGGAGAAGGTCAAGAGCAGCAAGTCTTTAGGGAAAAGTGCAATTCAGCTCTTGAACTGTGGGATATTGCACTATTATTCAGCAAGTCTGCAGTGCTTTAGAGGTGGAAAGGAATTGGAAATCTCTAGAAATTTCCATTATGTTTTGATGTTGGGAGTTATTGAAGGGTATACGTGCTCCAGGACACTTCTATAGCCTGCTTCTGCCATTGAACACACACACACGCACGCACGCACGCACACACACACAAACCTAATAAATAAATAAACAGTGGTGTGAAAAATTGTTTGCCCCCTTATTGATTTCTTTTTTTTTTGCAATGTCACTAATTTAATGTTTTAGATCATCAGATAATTTTTTATCCTACTATTCTGACTGTTTTCTTGCAATTACAAGCTTATAAATTACAATTATACCTTTTGTCTCAGAATTGTGATGCTTTTTTATAATTATCTACTCAAATAGTTGTACACTTACATCAGATACATGTCAGAGATCACACATCTGAATACTCTCACAAATAAAAGCACAAATTCTGTACATCCACTTTCTCTTTCAGCAATATATGCTTTCCTTTTTGTGCGCATGTAAACTAATGTTATACATAATAAAAAAATTAAATCAAATTTATTTATTTTTTTTTATGAAATAAGAAAAGGGGGGCACATAATTAAAAAAAAAAGAATAAATAAATAAATGAATGAAATAAGATATACATACACACACACATCATCGACAAAGCTATGTACATGTAGGGAGTGATCCATCTAGTTTTAAGCTAACAGAAAAGGTCAGGTCTATGGGATGTTGCAGAAGTGGTCCATTTTTGCCCAGAATGAAATAAACTGTTCCATTTTCCGATTTACAAATGCAGTAATTTTCTCCATTTTCTACATTTCCATTGTAATTTCCATCCATGCATTTAATGTAGGACTTTCTTGTGACAACCATTTTTTGGTAATGCTCTTTTTGACAGCCACCAACAAGATATTCATTAAATATCTTAAATAAATCATTAAATAAATCTCTTTTATATGTCCAAAAAAAGAATTTTACAATCAAAGGGCATCACAGAGTCAAAGATATTTAGTAAGGCACTGTGTATGTAACAATGTAGCAAAAGGTTTCAGTTTTAAATACAGTCCATTTTTTTGGGAAATTTCTATGAATAAATTATTTCAGGGTTTTCATAATAATAATAATAATAATAATAATAATAATAATAATAATAATAATAATAATAATAATAATAATAATAATAATAATAATAATAATAAAACAACAACAACAACAATAATATTAATAATAATAATTATTATTATAATAATAAGCGGCAACACGGTGGCGCAGTATGTAGCACGATCACCTCACAGCAAGAAGGTCGCTGGTTCGAGCCCCAGCTGGGTCAGTTGGCATTTCTGTGTGGAGTTTGCATGTTCTCCCCGTGTTGGCGTGGGTTTAACAATAATAATAGCAGAGTGGTTTCCTCCGGGCGCTCCGGTTTCCCCCACAGTCTAAAGACATGCGGTATGGGTGAATTGAATAAGCTAAATTGGCCATAGTGTGTGTGTGTGAATGTAAGAGTGTATAGATGTTTCCCAGTGATGGGTTGCAGCTGGAAGGGCATCCGCTGCATAAAAAATATGCTGGATAAGTTGGTGGTTTATTCTGCTGTGGCGACCCCAGATTAATAAAGGGACTAAGCCGAAAAGAGAATGAATGAATGGATATTTAAGTCAGTTGCATAAATAAATATCTTGAATAACAGAATGAATGAATGAATAACATTCAGCATCAAAACTGCTTTCAATGTCATAAACAATCTGAAATATTTCATGATCATCAAATCTGTATATTAGAATGATTTCTGATTTGAGAATGTGACTCTGAATTTTAAACTGTAACAATATTTTACAATATTTCTGTTTTCATAGCATTTGTCATTAATTATAATTCAATTTAATTCAATTCACCTTTATTTGTATAGCGCTTTTACAATGTAGATTGTGTCAAAGCAGCTTCACATAAAGGGTCATAGTAAATAGGAACAGTGTAGTTCAGTTTGTAGTGTTTAAATTCAGTTCAGTTGAGCTCAGTTCAGTGTGGTTTAATAATCACTACTGAGAGTCCAAACACTGAAGAGCAAATCCAATGATGCGCAGGATTTATAATTATAAGCAGCCTGCATCTTTCATAGACATTAAAGAAATCAAACTGACCACAAATTATAGAATGATGCTGTACAGGGGCGTCGCTAGACCCAATATACTGGGGCACGTGCCCCAGTAAAAATCTCCAGTGCCCCAGTAAATGCTTTGAAGTATGATTTACTTCATATGCAAGTGTATTTAATAAGAATGATAATTCCGAAATAAAGACGTTATTCTCTATGTGTAACTCAACCAACGCTGGTGAAAGCAGTGTAATCAAAAAGCAAACTTACACATCTTCGCTTGTGCGCCACTGAGTATAATGAGGTATAAACACAGTTCAACTGTAATGCAATAAAGTTCAACAGCAGTAAAATCTGCAGTGCAACTAAAGTAACATTAAATAAACTGACAGGGGCAATATATAATTTATTGCACTTAGGAACATAAGTATTAAAAGTGCACTAGTTTTTTATGTATTTCAGTATTGTAGATGTACTTCTGTAGTTAGTTATACTTCTGAGAAGTGCAATTAAATATATTGTAGTAGTCCTTCAGGAATACAACTAAAGTACTGAAACCTTATTTGTATTATAGTAGTACTGCAGTTGTATTGCAGTAGCAGAACTGCATTATAGTAGTTGTAGTACTTCAGTACGATTGCAGTAGTTGTACTGAATTCTAGTTGTAGTATCACTTCAGTAATATTGCAGTTGTAGTACTGCACTTGTACTGTAGTAGTTATTCAATTGAATTGCAGTAATTGTACTGCAATTGCACTTCCGTTGTATTGCAGTAGATGTACTGCAGTTGGTTGTATTGTAGTACTTCAGTTGTATTGCAATAACACTACAATATACGTAAATAATGCTGTTTTTCGTGTCTAAAAACTGCACTTTTCAGAAGTTAACTAAAACTGCAGCATTCCTTTAAAAAACTGCAGTTTTCTTTAAAAAAAAAAGCAGTAATTTTTTGTAAGGGTCTACCCCAACCCTAAATTCAACACTTACTGTAATGTTAAAATATTAATTATTGTTGTTATATTATATATTGTTGTTATATTAATGTGCGTATCTGTAGTTGTATTTCATCTCGACTTGACCTTTTTCTGTTGTTAAACAAATGGATGTGATGTATGCTGCTGTTTCATTTCCGCACCTTGATGTTGTATGTGGCTCCAGGCGTGAGTGTGTTCAGCAGGGTTTCTGGGATGTCCAAGCTCTTGGTGATCTCCATGAAGCTGGGGTCTGGATAAGGACACATCTCCTTATATCTGATGACAAATGAGTGAATGGAGGGGTCGAGAGGCATCGGCATCCGCCAGGACAGCAGGATCCCGGTGGAACCGACCCGCTCGCCTTCGGGTTTAGAAGGGGCCGCTGGTACTGCGCACACACACACACAAACACAAAAATAATGAAACAATCTGAGCAGTTTATGATGCATTCAGTATATCATCTTATGACAGCTTTACTGAACACTGCAACTACCTGGAAATGTTAGGTGTAGTTAAAGGTGCTGTAGGAAAACTTTTTGACTCTTCTAAAGCAGAAAAATACCATAATATGTTTGCAGATATTTAAGAAACATGTAAGTGAACATGCTTATGTGAAAAACAATGCTAAAATCTGTTGTTCTCCTTTAAATTGTCAGAATGTGTCTTTGTTTTGATTATGTAACTCCGCCCACTACCAGTTAACCCAATTATATTTCACCACCCGGGATGCCTTGATGGAAAACAGCGTATTAGTATTCAGCAGCCTCTGAAATGAGATGCTGATTCCGAGTTATAAAAATCCACATGAGGTGGTTTTCATTTAGCAAATAATACAAATATTACAAATTTAAACATTAAATGAGCAGCTCGATTGTCAGTCATGTCCGCACTTGTTTGTGTTGTCAATCTGGCAACCCACGTGTGCATCAAGTTGACATCAGAGGGACTGGGGGAAAAAACCCTCTAAAATAAAAATGAATTTGGACTGCATTGCCTAGTTTAACCATTAGGTCAGTCCTACATATGGAACCTTTAAACACACACGTAATTCTAAATATGGTTTAATGGGACTCTCCATAGGCACAATGTATTTTATACTGTAAACAATACTTATTATATGGCCTTAGCATACCCCTAAAGCAAATTTTGAATGTCAAAAGTCCTCAAGTTCTAAATAAATTAAGACATGTCCTCCTAAACCACCTTAATAGAGTACAACTAGGTCATACCATAGACTGTAAAACATATATACAAAAAACATACCCATTTAAATTTCAAGTCATCATAAACCACATAAACAAGAACTAACACAAACATACTGTTTTTAGCGGTTTATGAGGACTCTCCATTTGCGTAATGCATTTTGTATGCTAATAATAGCGCCCGACCCCTAAACCCAACCCTCACAGGAAATGGTCAATGATTATTTTTATTGATGAACAAAATTGAAGCATAAATAATGAAACAATAACTGATGTAATTTAGCCACAACTTTTTTAAATGCTTGAATCCAAATTGGTTAATTACAACAATTTCTATGCCGTTTTTACGGATTACTCAGGTCTAATTTACATGCAATTAGATGTAAACCCAATTAATCATTTTGAACCATTTATGAATCATTCTATATATGTTTTTGCATGACAATGTAGCTTAATTTAATACCTGAATATAACTGGTTAGCCACAATTATTTCTATGTGGTTTTTGCACATAATGTTTAAAAGAAATTTTTACCAAAGTAATTAATTACTTAAGCCACTTATTTATGAGAAATGGTACACTATTAACGCTTTTTGTAAATTATGCAGTATTTAACTGTAGGACAGTTATGCAGTATGTTACTGTATTTTATGGTTGCTTTGTGAAAATTACTTTATATTTTACAATGAAGATATACATACAAATCAGTAAATACACACTGTTAAAAAACAGAATTAATAAACCTCCTTTGAATTTTTTTCTTTTTTAAATATTTCCCAAATGATTTTTAACAGAGCAAGGAAATTTTCACAGTATGTCTGATAATATTTTTTATTCTGGAGAAAGTCTTATTTGTTTTATTTCAGCTAGAATAAAAGCAGTTTTTAATTTTTTAAAAACATTTAAGATCAAATTATTAGCCCCTTTAAGCTATTTTTTTTCGATAGTCTACAGAACAAACCATCATTATACAATAACTTGCCTAATTACCCTAACCTGCCTAGTTAACCTAACTAACCTGGTTAAGCCTTTAAATGTCACTTTAAGCTGTATAGAAGTGTCTTGAAAAATATCAAGTAAAATATTATTTACTGTCATCATGGCAAAGACAAAATAAATCAGTTATTAGAAATGAGTTATTAAAACTATTATGTTTAGAAATGTGTTGAACAAAATCTTCTCTCTGTTAAACAGAAATTGGGGACAAATAAACCAGGGGGTTTAATAATTCTGACTTCAGTTCAATTCAAATCATCTTTATTTCTATAGCGATTTGACAATGTAGACTGAGTCAAAGCAGCTCAACATAGAATTTCTAGTACATTGAAACTGTGTCAGTCCAGTTTTCAGAGTTGAGTTCAGTTTAGTTCAGTTCCGTGTGGTTTAATTTTCACTGCTGAAAGTCCAAACACTAAAGAGCAAATCCATTGATGCACATCTCCACAAGTCCCAGTGGTGAAGAACAAAACTTCACCAATTGACAAAAGTGAAAGAAAAAACCCAGAGAGAGACCAGGCTCAGTTGGGCATGACCATTTCTCCTCTGGTCAAACTTCTTGTGCAGAGCTGCAGTCTAGCCGCCGGGGCTGGAGAACGCCTGACTTGGTGCTGTAAATATAAATACAATATTTTGCTGTAACTGATTTACAGTAACTTACTGGCCAACTGCTGCCAGTAAGTTACTGTAGAATCTATAGGAAATTGTTAAAAAAGCTTGATTATAATTGGCTAATTTAAATAATTTTGCTAAAACACAAATAATGACAATCATTTATGATGTATTTGCTGTATTCTCCTATATTATTTGACCTATAACTGCATAAATGCAATATAGTTTACAAAGTGTTAAAGAGCCTTTTTAACATTCACAGACAGCAAAACAAATAATTAAATCATTTGAGCCATTTTTAATGCATTCAATATTCAGTATTATCACATTTTGACAGCGTTTGTTGATTAGGCAATTGCAATTTTTTTTTTACATTTTAAAACCCCAATGATGATATAATTTGAATAATTTATGATGCGTTTAATATCTATTTAATATCTATCTATTATTAATTATAATTGCTTGTTTATTTATATTGCAATTAGTTCTATGCAGTTTTTTTTTTACACACAATTAATTTTCACTAGATTGTCACTTCTTGCATTAGTTGCCATCATCTCTTGATGTGCATTGAAGCAGGACGGATACGGTTGCCCTGACCTAGATTTGGTATCATCGGAGGTCATTATCAAATGCTGAGGTCTTTCAAAAAGCTCTCTGTTGTGGTGGAGGTGTCAGACATTTAGGAGAATAACAATATAAAGCCATCAGAAAGCGTGACCTGTTCATGCCATTCTCCGAGGGACCCGTGAATCTGATACCTGCGTATCAAAGCCTGCTAACTGGAATCAGCATCAATTATGCAAACATAAATACACACACATACGCATCTCGATTGGAAAACAGTGTGTATGGATTCATACACAAAGAGTTTCACATTTCATTGGATTTACCCTTTCAAAGGAAAATACTAAATTGATTTTGACGGCTGCAACACACTCCAGATGAAGATAAACACATCAGTTTCCCCTTTATTTAGTGTATGAGAATTTAAATTTTTGAATCGAGAATATTAAATGAACTGAGAATTGAGGATATTCATTTTTATAAAGGCCAGTTTATACTTCTGCATTACTGTAAGTGCATGTAATAGTTATGGTGTAGGCTTCACATGGTTGCATATATAGTTATTAGTAGGAATGTTAAGATCCGATCACGTGATCAGAAATTGGGTTGCCTCCCGATCAGGACTTGAATATATATGTATATATATTTTTTTCCATATTTTTTAAAACACCTATAGTTATGCGGTGGCACCGAGTTAAACCTCTTTCTTGATTTCACACAGAAACAGCAACGCATATGGCATGACATCACTTTGATGCAGAGACCCTATTGGTTAAATGCCGGCAAAGTAAGACACGGAAGCAACTTGAAGCAGAAAGCTTGTATGTCTGCGGTCTGGAGGTATTATAAAGTTAATTATGACAACATTGCCAAAGCAAAATAAATATATTTTAAATATATGGGGGGGGGGGGGGGGTAGATGGGGGGCTGGGGGGGGGAGGGGGGTCGAGTTAAGAAGATTCTAAGGGCCCATACATTTATGGGGGGCCCCAGAGACATTATCAAGGGCCCGTGCCAAATCCCACCCCCCATAACCCAACCCACACCCCCCGCTCTTAACTTTCAGCCACGATACCAACTCCACATCCACCCCCCGCTGCTCTTTACTTTCAGCCGTGAGACTAACTCAGTCTCATCCCCCCCCCCCCCCATCCCGTTCTTCAATTTCAGCCGCGATACCAACTTCCCCCCCAACCCCCCCCCAGCTCTTCAATATCAACTTGTCCGAGGGCCCTTGGCGGCCAGCGGCGCCCCTGGGTTTCGGTATCGGTAGATACTCAAAATCAAATGACTCGGACCCGAGGTCAAAAAACCTGATCGGGACATCCCTAGTTATTAACCCTCCTGAATTATCAGTCCTCCATATTTTTTCCCCAATTTCATTTTAACAGAAAGAAGATTTTTTCTAATTAATTTCTAAATATAATAGTTTTAATAACTCATTTCTATTAACTGATTTCTTTTATCTTTGCCATGATGACAGTACAGAATATTTTACTAGATATTTTTCAAGATACTAGTATTCAGCTTAAAGTGACATTTAAAGGCTTAATTAGGCAAGTTAGAGTAATTAGGCAAAACATTGCATAACGATAGATTGTTCTGTGGACAATGGGAAAAAAATTTGCTTAATGGAGCTAATAATAATAACCTTAAAATGTTTTTGTTTTGTTTTGTTTTTTTTTTTAAATCTAAAAGTGCTTTTATTCTAGCCTAATTGCTTTTAATAAATTAGTTTAACATTTCATTACTTGATTTAACATTTAAAATAATTTATACCAGACCCTGTTGCAAACTTAATAGTTTAAAACTACTGAATTAAAATGAACATAATCACACTGAATCGCACACTTAATAAGAGAATGCAAAAACAGACAGAAACCAAGATGGCAGAGCCTTACATTTCTGCAATGAAAGTATTCACATTATTCTGAATGCATGGAAGTAAAGGGGATTGTCTCAATGGACAGTGATTTTACTTCACAAATAAGACAAAAAATTACAAAAGCAGACTTTAAACTTTCATTAATCTGCATATACAGCATGTAAAGCTCTAGGGTCAGGAAGTTCTCAGAAGATAACCTTGGAGTAGCCTTGGAGTAACGATTGATGACCAACTGAACTTCTCTGACCACATTTCTAGAACTGCTCGATCTTGCAGATTCGCACTCTATAACATCAGAAAGGTCCGACCCTTCCTATCTGAACATACAGCTCAACTCATTGTTCAAGCTCTTGTTCTCTCCAAACTGGACTATTGCAACTCTCTGCTAGCCGGGCCACCAGCTAGTTCTATCAAACCTCTTCAGCTGCTTCAGAACGCAGCAGCACGAGTGGTCTTTGATGAACCCAAAAGAGCACATGTCACTCCGCTACTCACCCGTTTGCACTGGCTGCCAGTTGCTGCCCGCATCAAATTCAAAGCTCTGATGTTTGCTTACAAAGTGACCTCTAGCTTTGCTCCTTCGTATCTGCTCTCACTTCTGCAGATATATGTGCCCTCCAGAAACTTGCGTTCTGTGAATGAACGTCGCCTCGTTGTTCCATCCCAAAGAGGGAAGAAATCACTTTCCCGAACTCTCACATTCAATCTGCCCAGTTGGTGGAATGATCTCCCTAACTACATCAGAACAGCAGAGTCACTTGCTGTCTTTAAGAAACGACTAAAAACTCAACTGTTTAGTCTCCACTTTCCTTCCTAATCTGCAACTGCCTCTCTGGCTATACCACTAACTGTGCCCTCTCTCTCTCTCTCTCAAAAAAAAAAAAAAAAAAAAAAAAAAAATTTTTTACTAATGCTTTGCTTCTTAGACTTTACACACCTGAAACTTGTCTATAGCACTTGTTCACTGCTGCTCTTATAGTTGTGTGAATTGCTTCCTTGTCCTCATTTGTAAGTCGCTTTGGATAAAAGCGTCTGCTAAATGACTAAATGTAAATGTAAATAACATTATCCCAAATTATCATTTTAACTGAAGGTTATACAGTGTGGTGTTAATCGCAGAGCTCCTCTATTAAAAAAGAAGAAAAACCCAGCAAGTTCTGAAAGAGATCAAGCCTCAGCCAGGTGAGAAAAAGTAACTCAGAAGTAACGTAATGCATGTCTTACCAACTACAGATGTGGAAGTAACACAACTACAAATGTGGCCACTGAGAATGCACGCTTCTTCACACGTAATCCTGTAATTTGTCTTTCGCAGTCACTACTGTGCTGCAGCAGTAAAGGCTGCCTTTCATTAAAAAAAAAAACACTTTTTTGCTTTATCCAATATCCACCAGGTGGCGCAAGGAACAACCGTTTTTCCACTGTTGGGCCAGTGTGAGCGAATGCCCCCCAAATCAAACAACCCGTCCAGAGATGCGTTTCCGAAAACCATCATTAGTCAAATAAGGTCGCAAGTTCCATTGTAATAAGTATAATTCATTTTTCGGTGTTTCACAAATCCATTGTTCCAACAAACATTTGCAAACTGCGTCACAACCTTGTACATTTGCAACTATAATACATGTACAGAAACTCAATATTGTAATGCAGTACTTTCAAAAGTAACTTTCTCCAACACTGGTATGGAGTGTGACACTGACATAAATCCGGACAAAATCTTACCATATCACTGAATTAGGATAACACTTTTTTTCTTCTTCATGCAGTCTTGTGCGTGAACAGTTTTCACAGATTCAACATAAGTTTTAAAACACTTTGCGAGACACTCGGTCTGCAAACACTGGTCTAGAGAGGATAAATACGACCTACTGTATGGCTAATGCACATGAAAAAAGAAAGCGTCATTATAAATGAAAAAGGGCCGAGCACACACACTTACAGGACTCAATAGTTGTGACCAGTATTCGGCTGACAGGAGAACTGAAGCCTGATGAAGCCACTGCATTGATCGTCACGGTGTAGGACGTTCCTGGGGTTACGCTGGACACTTGAGCCTAAAACACACAACATACACAATACTGACTGCCTGTAGGAGATACATGTATATATATACTGTACAAAAACAATACTTATAATTTGAATTAGCATTTTTGTTGGTGTATTTAAAGGCCTGTAATATCTGTGGGACTACCAATGAAAACTTACCTTAGGGCTTATTTGGCTGTTTACATTCTTGAGGAATTTTTATTAATCTACACTGTCCATTCATAGATGAGTCATTTTACAAAATATGACTAATACAAATACACATTTTAAGTTTTAGTTGAGAGAAATATTTAAAAGTATTATACTTTAACTATATTTAAAATAAATAATATGATAACCTTTCTTTTGTTATAATTAATATGCAATTACACTGCATATTTTGCACTTTATTTGTTTATTTATTTTAAATATTTAAATCTGCCACATGATTTTTGCACCTGGAAAATAAATTTAGTCATGAAAAAAAAATAAATCTGGGGTAAATCAGAGCTTAAATATGGAGTTAGATAATAATTTTTTTATTAATTCAGATTTTTTCACGTGTTTAATTAAGTTAAATTTATTTAAGAAAATTAAACATTTATTAAAATATTTTTATAGGGGGCATTTCATACTCTGATGACAAAAATCTCGCTTTTTAAAAACAATTCTGTTTATTTAATTCAATTTCAGGAACTGGTTTTGGTTTTTAAAACATACAAAAAATATATTTGTGGCACACAAATCCTGTTATATTCAGTTTTTAATCTGATGTTAAAAAGGCTTACAGGCTGCACGTCATGTAATACAAATAGTGATGAACTGCTAAAATGCAACTGATTTAAATATTCATTCATTCATTCATTCATTCATTCATTCATTCATTTTCCTTCGGCTTAGTCCCTTTATTCATCAGGGGTCACCACAGCGGAATGAACTGCCAACTTATCCAGCCTAAGGTTTACACAGCAGATGCCCTTCCAGCTGCAACCCAGTACTGGGAAACGCCTATACACTCACATTCACACACATACACCACGGCCAATTTATCTTATTCAAATGTGTGAGAAACCGGAGCACCTGAAGGAAGCCCACGCCAATATGGGGAGAACATGCAAACTCCATGCAGAAATGCCAACTGACCCAGCCTGGAATCAAACCAGAGACCTTCTTGCTGTGAAGCAACAGTGCTAATCACTAAGCGCCAACGTGCACTTTGCATGGTCTAGAATTTGACAGTCAAGTCTCATTTTTAGTGCATGACAAGAGATATTATCTTACAACATATAGCCAAGTTATGTCTGCTTGTATTACAAAACTGTGCCTTTGAATTTGAGTCAGAATTTGCATTTCACACTTTTTCATCTCTTTTTTTTTGTATATATTGCATTTCATAAAAATCACCTGCATTACATTTGAAATGACATTACATTTGAACCTGCATTCAGTTTTGAATCGACAGGAAATGTAATCAAATAAAAATCATAAAAATGAAATGATTTAGCTGAAATTTATTTCATTTTATTTTAAATGCTGTGACTGCTATTAAAATTGCATTGCAATTCAAATAAATGTGAATTAAACAAATGAAAAATAAAAGGTTCATTTTTAATGCATGATGTCTTACATGAAAAAATGCTATTGTAATTTACAGTAAATACTATAGTAATTTTGAACCACAATATAGAAAAGTGTATTATACTGTTTATAATGCAGTTAAACATCCAAAATAATAGCTTATATTTATACACACACACACACGCACGCACGCACGCACGCACACACACACACACACACACACACACACACACACACACATATTGTGCATATTCAATTTGTACACACACACAATTTTTTGGGGGACAAGTTTTACAGCATAATTGTAATTATTAATTTACAGTGTGCTTGTAAATTTTATAGTATTACTGGCAATGAAAATTGCTATTAAAACTGAACAATTTACAGCAATTTTTGAAAGTGTACATATTTGAGAAAATACTTATTTATAAATTAAATATGTACATATAAAATAAAAATTATATAAATATGTAAATAATTTGATTTGACTACATCAGACTGTGGTCTATTGTAGTATAATATTCTCTATAGTTGTAGAAAAGTACAGTATTGGGTAATTCGTTTATATTACTGTAGTTGTTGTGTTACCATAGCAAATATAGAATTAACAGGATAGATTAATTCAATACATTAATATATGAATCAAATACACTGTGCTATTTACTGTAAATGACTATAGTTTTATTTCACGTCTGAGCTTACAACCTCTTAAGTCATTTAGAATACTATGGCCCAATCCCAATTCTACCCGTTAGCCTTTCCATTACCCCTATCCCTCGTTTTACGCGCTCCTGCCATGGGGTAGGGGTGTCCCAATTCTCTTTAGCTTGAAGGCGTGGGGCTAAGGGCAAGAGGTAGATACCCCTTCGAACAAAGATTTTTCAGGACCACACTCGAAACCAAGAGGTAAGAAAATTTCCCAGACTACACCAGCCACAGTGGCACCCGGAAGTAAGGAGATCCACAAATTAGTATTTTTTGTCATTATTACGAATCTTTCCGACAAACAAGCATATGTTTTAATGTATTCATAACCACGTTCATGTTTTATCATCATGCTTTTAAAAAAACACACTAAAATAAAAACCGCTAAATTTCACTATCTATAATCCCTAATAATAACTCCTGTACAGCAGTCCCACAATGTTCTGACACTCGATGACACTGGAATACCCTGTCAGAAAAGTCTAGTGGCTGGGAATGACCATTTTACAGTGTCTGTTATAAAGTCAATGTTGTTTTTGGTGTGTTTACATTGATGAATATGGCCACGGTGTAAATGCACAGTACAGTTATGATCTTATTGCCACATTAGATGGTTATGATAACATGATATACGCCTCCAGTGATTTCCTGAAGTTAAATACCAAAAAATATAACACAACTGGAATAACTATAGCAGTCGCGATCGTCTGATCTCATATGAAGTAAGAGATCGCGATGACATATGATGACGTGTGCAGGTGTTGTAGTGCTGTCCCATTCTTAGGGGTAAATTTTGAAGCCCTTCCCCTTCACACTCATTTTTAAGGGCCGAGGGGAAGGGAAGGGAAAAAAAAAAAAAACTTAAATCAAACCCATCCCAATATTCCCATAAAACAGCATTTAGCATCAAAGCCATGAGATGCCCTCAATAATCCATGCACCTCATGCACTCCCATAAACACACAAATGAATCTCACCAGAAATCATTTGTTCACAAACAACACAAAACAAAAGCATCTGCGGTGGTCTGCTAAGCTTTGTAGAGTAATGTAACAGCGGGAGGCTAAATTACCACTGGCGATACGTCACACGGCTTCTTCCAGAAAGACAATAGTATAGTCTTATCAGATCTGAGGATAAAATAGCCTGACAAGAGCAGCAAAACAAGATAACATGACCAAATCCAATCCATGCAGAACGTGTACACAGACACACTTCTATGAATCACAGCAAAGAAATAACTAAATATCAACCATTGGCAAAATGGTCCTGAGGATGGATTATTATTATAATTATTTAATTTATACAGCACTTTTCTGGGCACTCAATATATTTACTGCTGGGCATAGATTAACAATTGGCTGTATTTATATATACATAATAAATATACACAGTACACACACACACATGTACAGTATTATGTCAAAACAAACTTTTATTTTGGATGCAATTAATCGTGATTAATCATTGCCCAGCACTAATATTATTATAAATTAAGTTACTTTAAAGTTCTAACTATTTATTAGATATAAAGACAACATTTTAAGTGTAGAAGGTGGCTTTTTATTAATAATGTGATGTTCAATTCTAAATGATCTAAAATGAATAGATTTTCTATATTTAATGCATTCATTAATGTTTTGTTGAGGAAAAACAAATGCATGCATATATTTTATAGATCAACATGCTAAATATATAATTAAATTTGATTGGGTCGGTTCACTTTGGTTAAATTGAATCGCATTCAGTTTACAATCAATCAATCAATCAATCAATCAATCAATCAATCAATCAATCAATCAATCAATCAATCAATCAATCAATCAATCAATCAATCAATCAATCAATCAATCAATCAATCAATCAATCAATCAAATCTTATCTGAGTATAAAATAGCCTGACAAAAGCAGCATAGCAGGGCCAAATCTAATTCATGCAACACATAATGTGTATTATAACCAGGGCCAGACAGAATCTGCTGACATTTTTCACTATTTCTGCACAGAAGTTTTGAAAAAAATTATTGATTTATGCATAATGATTTTGAGAGCATAAGAACTAAATACTTTGTTTTAAACTTTAATTTAAGGTTTAAAATCCAAATCCAAAAAGAAATCCAAGAAAATATTACTTTACAAACTGTATTGTCATATAAATAAATATTTAATAAATCATATATAAACATTTGTATATTATTTAATAATGTTACTTATATCAATATAAAACAGATTAAATATATATATTCACACAAGTAAATAAATAGGCTCAAATATGGGCTAAAAAATCTGTGGATTTCTGTGTGAAACACAAATAATGACAGCAAATAATAAATAACAAAATATCAACCAATCACACAAGATGTTTTAGATTACAAAGTCTGTGAGCCTAAAGTTCACTCAGGGCAAATACAAACATCAATGGAAAATAGATTTAAAAGACAACCTTTTATAGTTGATGGCAATATTTATGATCATGATGTTGAATTCTGAATAGCTTTAATAGATTTTCTTTTTATTAGCTCTATTAATGAATGGAATAATCAAAGAGTAAACTGTAAAATGGCTGTACTTTGTGAACCTGGAGTCCTGTACAAGAAAGAGAAGTGAATAGAGTGATATTTATCACATACTCCAGTCTCTGTTAGTGTGCCAGTACTGTTGTATTCTTTCATTCTAGGAAACACAAGCCTTTTGAAGAATTCCTCTAAGGTCGAGTGGCGGCTCACCATCACCCTCAAACATGCCACTGTGTGTGTGTGTGTGTGTGTGTGTGTGTGTGTGTGTGTGTGTGTGTGGGTGTGTGTGAGGGGCAGAGAGAGTTCTCATGAGGAGAAATCTATCTTGCAAAGTTGGAAATTCCAAATTATTATAAAATGATGTCTTTTTTAGTCTCTGAGTTAAATTTCATTTCATTAAAAATTCTGTTCAGTTGGAGTGTTCATCAAAAAAGACAGATTTACTGAACTGTAAAAACATTGACTAAAAATTATTTGAATCTTATATGAAACATTACATGATGCTAAGTTAAAATTTGAGTATAAACAATAAAATACAAAATAATATGAATATATCAAACTAAATTGTAATTCAAGTGAAAAATTACTTGAACTTCAACCCAATCACTCTACATGGTTTGTAAATCTAAATCAGAATAATAGGAATATGAATTTGCTGAACTGAAATTCACAAAATGTATACAGTATATGTAAAGTATATATGTATATATGTAAATATATATAGTAGAAAATAAAATTCTGTAACATTAATTAACAACATTAACTACAATGTTTTTGAAGGTGCTGTGTGTAAGTTTTTGACTCTTCTAAAGCATAAAAATACCACGATATGTTTGCAGATGTTTAAGAAACATGCTAAGTGAACATTCTTGTTAATCTGAAAAACAATGCTGAAGTCAGATATTCTGCTTTGAAAATGTGTTTTCCGTGCCGGAACGGCTGTCTTTGTTTTAGTACTTTTAACCTGCCCAATGCCAGTTTAGCCAATTATATTTCAGCACCCTGGGTTGCCTTGCTGGAAAACAGTGTATTTCATTGATTCATTCAGAAAGCCTCTTAAAGGATGATGCATCCGTGACCAAAACGTGACCTCCTGTGGACAGTAACAGACTACGAAATGAGATGCGGATTCAGTTCCACATGAGGTTATTAATTAGCAAATAATATAAATATTACGAACGTAAACATTAGGTGTGCAGGTTACATTGTAATCCCATGTCCTAACAACACGCTACGTGATGAGATACGCAGTGATGAGCAATTTGGCTGGCAATTTGGCTGAAACACGACAGAAATTTAAATACAGCCATTCAGAAGCACAGAATATGCACTCACTCATGAAATGGTAAGTTTTATAATCTATTGTATACATATTAACCCTTTTTAACATTATTAAATGTACATGCTGAATCACTATGTGTTGGTGCACAATTCTAAAGTTCAATTTTATACGGTTTATTTTACTTTCAAGATCTGAGGTGAACTATCTGCTGCTGCTCTCAGTATATGGCAAGAAATGTCATGTAAAATGGCATTCAAACTCACATTGTTAGCATTTAACACATCATAAAGCACATGAGGTTTACCTGAGGTGATCACAGTTTATCCTGTTGTTCAGCTGCAAGAAATTGAAGCCGTTTCTAATATGTCTTGGTTAGAACAAAACTCCTTATAACAGAGAAAATATTCCTTCTATCCCGCGCAGTTGCTAGAACATGACTTTAGTCAGACTTGCTCCTCAATCTGGTAACCTGCGCTTGCGTTTGTTTTGATTTAGGAATGTAATACCTAGTTCAAGCACTGGGTGTGAAACTTACATACTGCACCTTTAAATCTTAGTTAATGTAATCTTAGACTTAATACATATTTCCAAAAAGTTAACATGAAAAATTATACACTATTTAATTAGCATTCATTCATTTTCCTTCGGCTTAGTCTCTTATTCATCAGGGGTCGCCACAGCAGAATGAACCGCCAACTATTCCAGCATATGTTTTACGCAAATGGATGACCTTCCAGCCCGAACCCAGTACTGGGAAACACCCATACACACTCACATTCACACACACACTCATACACTATGGCCAATTTAGTTGACCCAATTCACCTATAGAGCATATATTTAGACTGTGGGGGAAACTGGAGCACCAAAAGGAAACCCACACCAACACGGGGACAACATGCAAACTCCACACAGAAATGCCAACTGACCCAGTCAAGATTCGAACCAGCTACCTTCTTGCTGTGAGGCGACAGTGGTATTCGAAGAGCCACCATGCCGCCCTATTTAATTAACATGAACATTTGTAACAACCGTTAAAAAGAATAATTAAAGTACAAAAGCTATTACTAGATGCTATAATCTTAACCAGTAACAAAAAAGTATATTTATTATGGAGAAAATTGTATTGTAAGTAACCCAAAATAGATATTTGTTGACGTCTTGTTCAAATAGATTGAGTATATAACTTCCATTCAACCTAATGTCTTTTTGTTTTAGAACCATGTGCATTATGCTTATTTGCATGTATTGCATCCACATCCCTTTTCTCCTATAAATAGTTTTTGTATACCGCCCTATTTAATTAACATGAACATTTGTAACAACCGTTAAAAAGAATAATTCAAGTACAAAAGTACAAAGTAAGATAATGTAAAGAGATATGCTGATCTGTTATTGTCATGAGGAACTTGTGTTTTTTTTCCCTCCCTGATTAAGAAATTGAAATGGGACAAATGTTGTGAACTGTATTTCTTTGCAATTAAAACCAAACAACTAACTAACTAACTAACTAACTAGCCCTTCTAAATTATTAGCCCCCTGTATATTTTCCCCCATTTTTGCTTAACGGAAAGATGATATTTTTTCAACACATTTCTAAACATAATAGTTTTAATAACTCATCTCTAGTAATGGATTTCTTTTTTTTATCTTTGCCATGATGACAGTAAATAATATTTGACTAGATATTTTTTTGAAGATACTATTATTAAGCGTGACATTTAAAGGCTTAACTAGGGTAATTAGGTTATTTAGTCAAGTTAGAGTAATTTGGCAGGTCATTGTATAACAGTGGTGTGTTCTGTAGATAATTAAAAAAATATTGCTTAAAGAGGCTAATAATTTTGACCTTAAAATGGTTATAAAAAATTAAAAACTGCTTTTATTCTAGCCAAAATAAAACAAATAAGAGTTTCTCCAGAAGAAACAAAATTATAGGAAATACTGTGAAAAAAATCCTTGCTCTGTTAAACATCATTTGGGAAAATTTTGAAACAAATTTGCAGGAGGGCTAAAAATTTTGACTTTAATGTACATAAACTTCAACATATACATAAACATCTAATCAATTTTAGTCAGGTTAACATTAAATGAAGTAATGTTAACAAATAAAACCTTTCTATATGTGGTATTTCAAACATTGGTTACAACACTCTTAATTCATCTTCATTCAACAATCCAATGAACTAAAACTGCATCTAAAACCACTCTCTATGCATTTAACTGAGTAAAGACTCAGCACAAGGCATGTTATGTACCACGAAAGCCATGCAATGCAAATACGCAACTGATGCCTACCTGAACATAAGCGAGGGCCACATACAGGATAACCAGCAGGGGCAGGCAGGATGGCATGATGGCCCCTCACAAGAGAGAATGGGTAACTAACCAGTGGTATGATCAGAACCAAACTAGTTCCTCCACTAATGCAAATTCGATAACTAATGGTCTATCTTTCACTCTCTCTACTGTTCTCCAACCTTCGTCCACACACAAGTGCACACACACTCCGCCCAGCTGACATGGATACTGCTCTACCTGACACCTGGCATACGGCTCTGTGTGTGTGTGTGTGTGTGTGTGTGTGTGTGTGTGTGTGTGTGTGTGTGTGTGTGTGTGTGTGTACCTGGACAGTGTTGTCCGCTGTGTTGGTGGTGATGTTGATATTGCCGTGGTCAGGATAAAGTTGGACGTGGTACGTCTTCTCACATCCAGGTGATGCCAACCAGTGGAGTGAGAAAGAGCGAGGTGACACACTTATCACGTGCAGGCCCTCAGGACTGGCAGGCACTGAAACACACAGATTTGTTGTTTTGCACGTCTGCGTGTACATGTAGAAACTTTAATGTCATTTTATTCTTCCGAGAGATTGTGTGGTTTAAAACCTGCTTCCAACATTAAAAACTGATCTCAAAAGGAAGTGTACAGGTATTTTATGCAATCTATTGTTGTTGTCGATGGCAACTTTTATCAATAATGTTATGCGGAAAATGCTAATTAATAAATGGTTCAGATTTAGTCAATGGATGAAACAAATGAATGTATGAACAAACTAAAGAATGAATGGATGATTGAATAAACATGAATGAGTGGACAAATGAATGAATGAATGAATGAATGAATGAATGAATGAATGGATGAATAAATGAATGACTGAACAAATTATTGAATGAATGAACAAATGGACGAACGATTGGACAAATGAAGGAATGAATGAATGAATGAATGAAAGAACGGACAAATGAACTAATGGATGAATGAACAAATGAATGACCAAATGAATTAATGAAAGAATGGACAAATGAATAAATGGACGAATGAAGGAATGAATGAATGAATGAACAAACAATCAAAAGAATGAACTAATGGACGACCGAATGAAAGAATGGATGAACCAATGAACAAATTAATGACTTAATGAATGAATGAGTGAAAGAATTAATGAATGAATGAATAAATGAATGAACTAATGGATGAATGAATAAATGAATGAATGAACAAATGAAAGACCGAATGAATGGGCGAGCAAAGGAATAAACGAAGGAATAAATGAATAAATGGACAAGAGAAGGAATGAATGAACTAAAGGATGAATGAATGAACAAATAAATGACCAAAGGAATGAATGAAAGAGTGGACAAGAGAAGGAATGAGTGAACTAATGGATGAACGAATCAACAAATGAATAACCGAATGAATGAATGAATGAATGAATGAATGAATGAAAGAATGGACAAATTAATGAATGAATGAGTGACAGAATAAATGAAAGGACGAACGAAGGAATGAATGAACAAATGAATACCCGAATGAATGAATGAAAGAATGGACAAATTAATGAATGAATGAATGACAGAATAAATGAAAGGACAAACGAAGGAATGAATGAACAAATGAATGCCCGAATGAATGAATGAAAGAATGGACAAATGAATGAATGAATGAATGAATAAATGAAAGGGCGAACGAAGAAATGAATGAACGAATAAATGAACGAACAAATGAATTACCAAATGAATGAACTAATGAACTAATGGATGAACGGATGAATAAATGAATGAATGGTTGAACGAATAGATGAACAAATGAATAGACCAACTAACCAATCAATCGAGTCAGTCAAATCACACCAACCCAATGCAAATGAAGTGCACAAATAATCAAATAAATGAAACAAACAGTACAAATATTAGAACCAATCAAAATATAATCAGTGAGTTGCTGATAAGGATAGCAAATAATAAATGTTTTTAAAAGAATTAGCTTCAATTGAGGGCGGCAAAGTGACTAGCACTGTAACCTCACAGCAAGTCTGGTTCAATTCCCGGCTGGGCCAGTTTGCATGTTCTCTGCGAGTTGGCATGGGTTTGCTCCGGGTTGCTCCTGTTTCCCCCAGTCCAAAGACATGCACTATAGGTGAATTGAATAAACTAAATTGGCAGTAGTGTATAAGTGTGTGTGAATGTGAGGGTGTATGGGTGTTTCCCAATAGTGGATTGCAGCTGGAACAGCATCTGCTGTGTAAAACATATGCTGGATAAGTTGGCGGTTCATTCCGCTGTGGCAACCCCTGATGAATAGGAGAGAAAGGGAGTAAGCCAAAGGATGAATGAATGGTACATTTATGTTCGGTTCACAAAAAAGTTTTTCTTCTGCATAACACAAAGAGATATTTTGAAGAATGTTTAGCAACTTCTCATTGACTCGCACAGTATCTATACTTAGATACTCTTTAAAAAAAAAATTGTGTTTATATTACTCCCGATATGACAGTGGACACACTATAGTTTCACACAGTTCAGTCCAAACAGTTTCCAAATGATGATTTTGCATCATAGGTGCACTTTAAGGCTTGAGACAACTTGAGAATCAGTCAATCATAAATGTTCAGTTGTTTGGGTGAATCTTCTCCCTTATTTTGCAATAATGGGTGAGAGTCTGACCTGCATGTATGTTGATGGTGGCAGCGGCTCCACTGATGGCGTTTCTGACTCTCTGTACAGTGGTGTTGTATGAGCAGCCGCTCCACAGGTCGCTGACTGTGACCTCCTGCAAGTGTGGACTCGCATCTATTGTCCACTTATGAGAGCTGTTTCTGACCGTCACTCTATAAAAATCAAAACCTCCAGCGGCTGCAGCCCAGGACACTGTGGCGGATGTGACATTTACATCAGACACAGAGAGCGAACAGACGCCGGCTGGTTCTGGAAGAAAAATCAATTGAGAAAAACATTAAATATGCGTTTTAAAATGTGTTTTTGTATTTTTCTAGAAAGAATCGCTAACATTGTGTCCTAATAACATGGAACGCAACAAGATTTAAGATTATTAAGATTATTACAAGATTATTAAGAGATGCTAGGATAAAACATAAACTATGCTTGGAGAACAAGCTACACATGTCTAATTCTAAACAACTGTGGGACTCAATGAAATCTATGTCCAATATGTCTTTTACCCCCTCTATTTCTATTTTTGATGACTCACAGAAAGTGAATGAGTTAAATGACTTAACATTTGAGAATTGTGAATACACCCCAGAAAACAGTTCTGATGTAATGTCTTCTAGAGGTGTTACTTATGATAGGCCATTGATTGATCCAAAGCAGATAAATTTTTATATATAAACATTCATTCATTCATTCTCTTTTCGGTTTAGTCCCTTCAACTATCCGGGGTCGCCACAGCGGAATGAACCGCCAACTTATGGATGCCCTTCCAGCCGCAAACTATCTCTGGGAAACATCCACACACACATTCACACACATTCACTACGGACAATTTAGCCTTCCCAATTCACCTGTCCCGCATGTCTTTGAACTGTGGGGGAAACCGGAGCACTCGGAGGAAACCCACACTAACAGGGGGAGAACATGCAAACTCCACACAGAAACGCCAACTGACCCAGCCGAGGCTCGTACCAGCGACCTTCTTGCTGTGAGGCGACAGCACTACCTACTGCGCCACTGCGTCGCCTTATTTTAAACAAATTGTCTCAAATAAATCTGCAGGTCCAGATGGAATTTTGCCATATACTGTTAGATGCTGTGCTTATGAACTGACTCCAGTTTGGGTTCCCATATTTCAAAAATCTTTAGAGACAGGTATTGTTCCTAGTTGTTCCTAGAAAAAAATCACTTATTGTACCTGTTCCTAAGTTGGCGAGGCCCTCTGAGTATAATGATTTTAGACCGGTGGCATTAACATCTGTTATTATGAAATGTTTTGAGAAATGTGTTGTGTCCATGTTAAAATCAGAGGTTGCTAGTAATTTAGATCTTCTACAGTTCGCCTACAGGCAAGGTAGGGGTACTGAAGATGCAGTTAATAGTATTTTGTACTTGATTCTGAAGCACTTAGATAATCCTAAAGCTTATGCTTGACTGCTTTTTATTGATTTTAGTTCCGCTTTTAATACAATCCAACCACATTTGTTAATTGAAAAGATGGAACAGCTGAACATAAACCCATGCATATGCAAATGGTATATTATAATTTACTGGTTATTTATGCATGTTCTTTTAACACCGTCATATTGCCAGAATGAATTATCCCATATTTATTAAAAAAGAGCCTGTTCACACATTTTCTTCATGGTAATTTACTGGTAATTTTCTGGAAAGGTCTGTATTTGTGAAAGACCCTTTTTATTATTGAAAATTGCCAGAATGAATTTTCCCAGGTTTTTAAAAGGGGCCTGTTCACACAGGGTTTCTTCATGGTAATTTACTGGTTATTTTTTTGAAAAATAGTCTACATTTAAGATCCTTCTTATTCCAGAAAATTGCCAGAATAAATTTTTTCCCATATTTCACACATGATTTGCTTTTTGTAATTTACTGGTAATTTTCCTGAAAAATATATGCGTAATATACCCTTCTTATTCCAGAGAATTTTCATGATGAATTTTCCCATATTTTAAAAAAGGGCCTGTTCTCATGTTTTCTTCATGGTAATTTACTGGTAATTTTACTAAAAATTTGCAGAATGAATTTTCCTGTATTTAAAAAAAGTGACTGTAAATTAACCTAAAACGCTGTTTGTGTGAAAGACCCTTCTTATTAGAGAAAATGTCCAGAATAAATTTTCCTGTATTTTTTAAAAAAGGCCTGTTCACACATTATTTCGTAACTGCAATTTACTGGTAATTTCCTAGAAAGGTCGGTTCATATAAAAGGTGGCATTTAAAAGTCTGCTCTGTTGTTTGGTTACATGCTCTGTCATTTCTCATCACATCCTCCATATTTCTTTTATAATTATTTTCTTTCTTCTTCTTATATAATTGTCTTTTATGCAGTAAAATCATAATTATTAATTCAAAAATTAATGACCAAACATATATTTATAAAAGTTGCAGATGAAATACAATGTGGACAACATAAAATAAATATTTTCCAGCAAGATAGATATTAATTATTAATCATTCGAACCCCTTTACCTAAGCCTCTCCTAACCATTGGTCTCAAGCATGTTTGTAGTTTTTGAACACTAGTACCATGTATTTGTAGTTCTTATTGAATTCCCACCCAATGTGCCATGTATTGTGGGTAATACTAGCCATTAGAGTGTGCACTGATCCACACACTGAATTTCTACCAGAAATAGTACACAAACAAGGTAATTATGGAATACTCATTTACGTAAACACTACAATTTGGGACACACTTTTTAAAAAATACTATGTGTATAGTATGTAAATTAGGACACAGCATAAGAATGAAACTGCTTTAATAATAATGGGAGGTTTGTACTTGTAGAGATGTTTTTGGATGTGGTCTGGCTGAAATCGGACCCTAGGAAGGACTGGATATCAAAGCTGTAATCACTTCCTGGGGTCAAATCATGAATGCTGACACTGCTTTCATGAAGATCAAGCTGGTGCTGGAGAGGATGGTGATCTGCGAGTCCATATCGAAACTAAAGAAAAGAAATAAAACAGAAGCCAACTAAGTACACTACAATTTAATAAATACACCATTTACTGTAGCAATGGATGCACTTAACAGATCAAAGGTAGCAGTAAAGACATTAACAAAGTTGCAAAAGATTTCCATCTCAAATAAATGCTGTTTTTTTTTTACTTTATCACAGTTTCCAGAAAAATATCATGTAGCGTAACTCTTCAACATTATTAATAATAAGAATTGTTTCGTGGGTGGCAAAACATATTATAAAGATTTCCAAAAAGATCGTGTGACATTAACCAATTAAATCAATTAAAATATATATATTTTTATTATTATAATGCCATTTAAAAAAAAAAAAAATCCAATACAAGTTTAATGGTACATTATATCACTGAATATGGGAGTGTGGCAAAATAAACATTTATGGAAAGAAGTGAAAGGGATGATAGAGAAGATACTTTGTGTCAATATTCTTAAAATACTTTGTAAGAAGTCTACATGATGACATCTTAAAAAATGCAGCCTCAGATTGGTGCTTTCTCAGTTATTTGCCTAGGCTTGATATCAGAACAGAAAGGTGGTCAATGCTTGTAGTATGGAAGTTATGGATCTTTGCTTAAGAAATGAGATAGAAAAAAATATCAGTGCTTAGGAGCAGGACGTGGAGCCTTCAGAACATAATCAGTCTCAGTGCTGGAGGTGGGAATTCAGACGAACTTTGGAATCATAAAACAGCTAAAGATGATGTACTGGAGTTTACTAAGGAGGTAAACTGAGACTCTTCCAGTTAAAGGAAAACTGCAAAAAATCTTGGGAGAATGAGTAAACTGCACATATAATAATAGTTTTGGATGAATCGCTGATGTAGATGCCAAGAACATAAGACAAACAACATAAAAACAAGTGCTAGAGTGGCTGACTTAAACTTGCTCAGAGAAAAGCTGTTGTTATCAAACATTGTTTACGTCACTAAGTCAGTTTAATGGTGAAGAGATTGATTGAATATGCCTATTGATAGGTTTGTGAAGAAAGGTTATACTCCCATATAAAAGTATTTTGGATTTTTTTCAAAATACAGTATTTTATTTTGATACTTGTTGTGGCTGCTGTATTTTGTAGTTCATTTTGATACCTAATTTGGTATTTTATTTTAAAATACATTTCAATTTATTTTTGCCCATCCCTGGTTACAAACACGACAATGGAAAAGATAACCTATATATGAAGAGATAAATACAAGGGGAGTTTGGGGACTTTTCAAATTGTTCCTAAAATGTGGTGCAGTTGAAAATGTGTTGATAGACTATAAATCTTGAAGAAGAGAGGCCATCAATATTTATGTAAAATATGGAGTGGTTTTTTTCTTTCTTTTTTGTTGTTTTGTTTGTTTTAATGTTGTTTTTACTTCTGTGTTATTTGAAGTGTGAAGTTAAAATGCAATAAAGATATTTAAAAAGAAAATCCAATACAAGAGGCAATTGTCAAAATTATCAGATACAATATTATGGTCCAAATATTCCAAATATCTTGCAATTATGAATTGGGCAAATAGTGTGGGACAAATACTGCTGTCTTGCCATTGCAAATACATATCTTACAATTTTCAGAAATATAAGTCTGAAATAAAATGAAAGTTTTTTATATTGTAGTTCTGAGGAAAAGTCAGAATTGTGACAGAAAAAAAAACAATTACCCTTTCTATTTTTATAAAGAGGTTGAAACAATCATTCATAAAATATTTATAAAGCATATTTCAGACAAATATAATGCAATAAAGTGCTTTAATAGCACAACTGATAAAACACTAACAATGAAAGTCACATAAGAATAGTTTATAATAAATAGCATAAATGTCAGAAAAAAAGTGTTAAAATAAAAACAATCAACAATTAAATGTTGATATGGAAAAAAATGTTTTTAATTTAATAAAACTGAGTAATAATAATGATGCTGAAATTAGTTTTTTTTCCCCGTGATTCATTTTATTCATTTTCCTTCTGCTTAATCCCTATATTTATCAGGGGTTGCCACAGCGGAATGAACCGCCAACTTATCCAGCATATGTTTTACACGGCGGATGCTCTTCCAGCTGCAACCCAACACTGGAAAACACCCATACACACTCATTCACACACATACACTACAGACAATTTAGTTTATCCAATTCACCTAAATCGCATGTGTTTGGACTGTGGGGGAAACCGGAGAAAACCCACACAAATACAGGGAGAACATGCAAACTCCACACAGAAATGCCAACTGACCCAGCCGGGACTCAAGCCAGCGACCTTCTTGCTGTGAGGCGATAGCGATACCCACTGCGCCACTGTGTCGCCCCTTGATTAATTTTAAAATAAATGTAAAATATTTCTGCATTTACTGCCTTTAAAGAGCAGTCTTGGTGAGCATAAGAGATAAATATTATAAATAAAATATTATAAATAAAATAAATAAATAAATAAATAAATAAATAGACAAGGTACAAGCTTATAAATGATAGATTACATAAAATTACAAACAAATTTAAAAATCAAGTTATGAGCCAATAGATATCTGGGATTCTGCTAGTATCAACGAATGAAAAGCCATTTCATCCCAAACTTCCAAGTGCACACAAAGCGCCTACTGAAGTTTGCACATTTAGATACCTTCCCTCTCTTTGTGAGGCCTATTGAAGGACTGGTGCTCATGCATTATGAGGAAGGCAGAAACCCGAGCACACGGGGCTACAGGGTGTTGCCAGGCTACATTTCAGCTGAGACGCTCAGTATGAAACTTTTAACAGGTGTGCAAAAGGGCCCAACTCTAGTCTAGTCATGCTTACAATACAAAAAACTCATAAGAACTCGTACTACTGTACATAGCTTCCTTGCATAATAAACTGATAAATGCAAGCAAACAAATAAAAATTGAGTATTAAAATATATTATCATTTACAGTATGCACAATCAAATGTGGATCTCGATACTGATTGGCTGATTAAGAAGTCACCCTACCCTGTACCCATCCACTCTGCCCGGTGGGCGTGTCCACATCACAAACATGCTGTTCACTTCCTGTTCAATGAATATGAGGTCATCAGGAGCTTCTGGAACTGAGGGATAAACAAAAGTGTTGTTTGAGTTTGCATTTTGAGCTGCCTATATAGATGCCATTGAAGTCATCATATATGCTTATGGGAAACAAACTGTTCCAATATTGGTCTGCATAATTTAATTAATTTGACCTAAATGCTGTCCTAAAAAGAAAAAGAGCCAGATATAAAGTCAGATATTTTATTTTATGAGCAGTTTAATACAAATCTTTTACAGAGAGGACAAAAGCAGAATCAACTTCAACTTTATAAGTTTGGTGGAAAAAACATCCATAATAAGTTTTTTAATGCTTCCATTCAGCAAGAATGCACTGAATTGACCTGTAGTCTCAGTAATATATATATATATATATATATATATGTGCACACTCACCGGCCACTTTATTAGGTACACCTTACTAGTACCAGGTTGAACCCCCTTTTGCCTTCAGAACTGCCTTAATCCTTAGATAGATTTAACAAGGTACTGGAAATATTCCTCAGAGATTTTGGTCCATATTGACATGATAGCATCACACAGTTGCTTCAGATTTGTCAGCTGCACATACATAATGCTAGACCCATCAGACCAGGCAACGTTTCTTCCAGTCTTTTATTGTCCAATTTTGGTGAGCCTGTGTCAATTGTAGCCTCAGTTTCCTGTTCTTAGCTGACAGGAGTGGCACCCGGTGTGGTCTTCTGCTGCTGTAGCCCATCCGCCTCAAGGTTGGCATTCAGAGATGCTCTTCTGCAGACCTCAGTTGTAACGAGTGGTTATTTGAGTTACTGTTACCTCAACCAGTCTGGCCATTCTCCGCTGACGTCTGGCATCAACAAGGCATTTGCGCCCACAGAACTGCCGCTCACTGGATATTTTCTCTTTTTCAGACCATTCTCTGTAAACTCTAGAGATGGTTGTGCGTGAAAATCCTAGTAGATCAGCAGTTTCTGAAATACTCAGACCAGCTCGTCTGGCACCAACAACCATACCACATTCAAAGTCACTAATATCACCTTTCTTCCCCATTCTGATGCTCGGTTTGAACTGCAGCAGAACGTCTTGACCATGTCTACATGCCTAATAGATATTATAAATATTTATTATATATTTTATAGATGATATAAAATAATAGATAAATAAATAAACAGATTTGGCCAAAATGTATAGTTAATTGTTAGTCAGTGAAACATATTTAATGAAAAAAATATTAAAAATAAAACCTTTCTATAAGTGGTATTTCAAACATTGATTACAACACTTTTAATTCATCTTCATTAAAAATATCAATGAACTAAAGCTTTTCTCATGAGATATAGTATTATCATGATATTGACATAAAATAAGCAGCAAAAAAGGATTAGTATAAGCCTATTAAACCAAATTTTTATTTTATTGAACCAAATTTTATAGGTTTTTAGGTTTAATACCAAAAAGATTTTCTTTTCTAAGGAATTTTTCAAAGAGAACACAAACAAACAGAATAGTGTATACAGTAAGTATGCAAATTGAGAGGCACCTAATGAGTGATTTATAAGGTTCCATTTCAATTAGCCTGTTACTTTAGAGGGCAGTGTTTACGCAGGCAGTACAGAAAAGCCAGTGGTTTTTGGAGGAAAGCTAACATGTGGATTTGTGTGCAGGATTAATGACTCTCTTTAAAAGTTTCTAAGGGATAGCTCACTCAAAAAATGTTAATTCTGTCATCATTTACTCATCCTTCGCTTGTTTCAAACCTTTAAGGTTTTTTTTTTTTCTGTTGAACACAAAAGAAGATATTTCGAAGAATGTTGAACAGCCACAGCCACTGGCTTTTAAAGTATTTTTTCTTTCTACTATAGATGTCAATGGCTACAGGTTTCCAACATTCTTCAGAATATCTTGTTTTGTGTTCAACAGAAGAAAGAAATTAAGAAATGGTAAGAACAACTTCAGTGTGAGTAACTTATGAGAACATTTGTGGAGGTCTATCTGTTTAAAGGCCATGTGAAATCAAAATGTACAATGTTTATTTTGCACATTGTTATTGTTTAGGGAAACAATTCATTCATGCAAGTTAATCCACTGAAAAAAATGTTTTGGTAATGTTTAATCAAAGTTTGACCATTTGCTTCCGCTTTCTAGTTTGTTATAAGGGAATGATGCACAAAATGAACATAGTGAAATAAAAGTCTGAGCAACTTCCGGTTCACACAGACTTTAATATAACCACACTCACGTGTGTTAGCAGTTGCAGAAGCAGGAACACTTCGTCTATCTCCACTGACACTGCTCACTTCAACAGTGTACACACTTCCAGGCAACAGGTTGTCAAATTGGTATATTCTGAATAGAAATGACAGAAAGTCCAAAGCTCTCTCACATAAAAAATGAATCCACAGAACAGAAAAGTGATCTAAATCCTCACCTGTCATCAGACGCACTCTGATTGGCGTGCAAGATAAAGGTTGAGTTTCTGATGGACAGCATGAATGAGTCTGTGACCCCCCCGGTCGGCCCTCCAGCGCACGCAGAGAGACACTGATGTCCTCTGAAACGGCAGCAAACTAACCGAACTGGGAGCTACAAATAGATAAAGCCCCCAAAACACAAGTTATACAGTAGCTTCAAAAGTTATAAAAAAAAAGAAAATGTCAAAAAAAGAAAGGACAAATGTGTTAAATCATATTAGTAATGTGCTAAAACATGCTAACAATGTGGCAGTTCATGCTAGTTATACTGAAAAACGTGTGTCGATATGCTAAACATTTCCCATCCTAGCATTATGTGAAAAATGTAAACAATCTGTAAAACATGCAATGTTCTAACACATGCTAAATGTTCAACAGTTGCTAAAACATGCTAGTAATGTGCTAAAACATGTTAACAATGTAACAAACGGTACTACCAACATGGATAACACTGACTACATTTACATGGACATCAGTAATCAAATTATTTGCCTTAATCTAATTAAGACAATAATAAGATTAAGGTGTTTACATGAGTTGCTTTTTGAATGTTCCTTTCATGATCCCGTTTTAGATGTTATAACATATAATTCAATTAACGTCATTGCATCACCACACTATTCACGTTTCCTCCTGAGTTTTATGTAATTTTGGGTGTTTCATTTTTAATTTGTTGACTTTAACTGCAGTTTGGCACTTTCACTTTCAATCAGGAACATTTCATGCATGCCCCCTGACAAACGAGATATTGGATGCGAGTATGAACTGCTGGAATAGTGTAGTTTTAATGGAATTTCATACAGCATGCTGAATGGGAGAAAAAACACCTCTGCATTTTGCGATGTAGGTGTCTGTGGTCTTCACTCACTCGGTAGTTGCAGATATAAGGCGAGAAGTCCTACATGACGGTAATAGTTCGATTAAGGTGTTTACATGTCTATACTTCTATAATGCGACTAAAACCAGCATACTCCACATGTCTTAATTCCATTTCTCTTTAGTTCAATGATGACCTTAATCGAATTGAATTAATCCAAAATCGCTGTTTACATGATAGACTCTTAATTAGAGAATTGTCTTAAACGTATTAAAATCGCATTATTGGTGTCAATGTAAACATACTCACTGTAAAAACCATCATAGTCTAATGTGCTAAAACATGCTAAAAATATGACTGTCAACATTACAGTAATATTTTAAAACACACTGGCAGCTTGCTAAACATGGTAGCAGTAAATGGTGCTGGCAACATGTTAAATAATTTTTAAAAATTGCTTAAATATGCTGGCAACGAGGGAAATATGCTAATATTAAAATGTATGTTGATGTGTTTAAACACTGTAATGGTGTTAAAACTTGCTAACACCTGAATTAAATATAAGAACATGCAAAAAAGCTAGTACAGTAATGTGCTTAAACATACAAACTAAAAAGATGCTAGGAACATGCTAAAACATGGTTAGCAATGTATTGACTCATAGGCCTACTAGTAACATGGTAAAATAATCTAAACATATGGTGAAACATGGTTACGTCTTAAAACGCTGTGCAAATGTTAAAACATGCTAGCAACTGAAACAAGAAAATGCTATTGGAGTAAGGTGCTTAAACATACCAGCAACAGTTTAGCGTGTTAGCAGTGTAATTAACTGTACATTCTCCATAAAATAATTAGTTTGTTTTGTTCCAAAGCATTAACCGTTAAAGACAGGAGTTGTAACGTTACCAGCTCTGATGGTGACGATCACGGCAGGACTATCTCTGAAAAACTCCTTCTCGGTTCTGACTGAAATGTTGCACAGCTTTCCTGCGATAACATCTTTAAAAACTGCTCGTGTGTCCACAACCTTCTGCACCTAGAAACACACACAACAAAGTATTAAACATTTGAGTCTATTAAAGTTATTGGTAAAGTCAGTCCAGGAGGTTGTTACTGCAAAATAAACCCTGACAGCTTTATCGGCAAAGAGAGGTGGGCACTGATGTATAAGACTGAAGCCATTATTGAGGCCATTATTCTGCAAAAATAACTGTCCTGGATGTACTTTATCCCACCTATCACACGGCAACTTGTCACAAAACATACAAATTAGCCACAAAATATTGATCTGAGCCGTAAAAGTTAAAGTAATTAAACACAAAGCTGACAGAAAATTCACTAACGTGAGCATTATTCAGTCACAAGATGGCGCCAAACAGTCAAAAATGCACAGCTAAAAGAAATGAAACTGACTAAATAAAGCATCTACTTCTAACCTACAGTAGCAGTGCTTCCCACTGGTTTGAAATATACTTGCGGTGGTAGCCGGATTGAAACACCCCTTTTACCCACAGCACATAAATAGTTAACTAAGAGTGTTGAAATAAATCCACTATTTCTCTTACTTTTATGCTATCCAGGAGCCATGTGCACCCACTGACAAGTAAAATCTGCGTCTCACTCTTCAAGTTCAGGTTGCTTTATTGGCATGACATTTTCTACAGTGTTTCCAAAGCATTTTAAATGTATAAAATATGTAATATATTGACCATCAAATTAATAAAATATACAGCAAATGAAAAATACATGACAGAAGAAAATGAATAAAAACAGACAATATCTCTAAAAAAAGATTATTTAAATAAGGCAGATGACTTGATTACCCATTTCTAATGGTGTACAAATATTCTGCAGCCAATTTAGATGTAATTTTATCCTCTCCGAGTATTTTGTAAAGTTTTTCTGAGTCGTTTACATTAAAGAATTAATTATTTAATGTCTTGCTCTAGCTGCTGTGTGCATAAAATTACAGACAGCTTGGAAAACGAAAGCAAAACCAAATCCTAGACATTTTAGTAGATTTAGAAACCCTGGCAAGACGCAAAAAGGTGCGGGTCTCTGTGGGTCTGCAGAGCAGGTGAGACTGTCTGTGGGAGTGTTGACAGGTCTCGCGCCCACAGAACAAGCAGTATGAAACGAGAGAAGATTTTTCATTATTAATCGCTCGCGGATGTTTGTTTATATTGGGCGGATACAAAAACTTGTAAAAGAATGATAATAATAGTAAAAAATAGTATACCTATTTATATAATTACCTATACGGTAATATACCTATGTGTGGGAAGCACTGATAGGCTATTGTTTATTCACAAGATGGTGCCCTAAAGTCAAAAATCACAGCGTGACAGACAAGCATATACATGAATGTGGATGTAAGTATATGGATGTGGATACACTGACGGTCAAGGTGATTCGAAGTTCCTGGATGAGCCTGTGTTATTTAGTGTCTGTTATCTGGGATTTTAAAAATTTTCTATTGCATAAGGAAGTATACAAAAATAGAGGAATGCAGTACTTAATTTTCATTCATTCATTCATTCATTCATTCATTCATTCATTCATTTTCTTTTCGGCTTAGTACCTTTATTAATCCGGTGTCGCCACAGCGGAATGAACCACCAATTTATCCAGCACGTTTTACGCAGCGGATGCCCTTCCAGCCGCAACCCATCTCTGGGAAACATCCATACACACTCACTCACACTCCTACACTATGGACAATTTAGCCTACCCAATTCACCTGTACCGCATGTCTTTGGACTGTGGGGGAAACCAGAGCACCCGGAGGAAACCCACGCGAACACAGGGAGAACATGCAAACTCCACACAGAAACGCCAACTGACCCAGCGACCTTCTTGCTGTGAGGCGACAGCACTACCCACTGCGTCGCTGTACTTATTTTTTTACACTAATATGGTTGTTATCTGGAAATGGACCTGTTTCACAAGACAGTTATGATGTGTTTAACTGTCATCAGCATCTTATATCTTTGAACGTTTTTAATATTGTGATTTTTAAAATATTGTATGAACATTTATATGTATTTATGTGTCTATTATATAATCTTTGCATCAAATTACAAAAAAACTAATTACTAATTGTGCAAGGTGTCTAAATTGCAGAGTGTATGGGAAGGACAGTAACATTGTGGGAAGAACAATTCGCAGCTATCACAATTTTTTTTTCTGAAAGCCTTGATAACACCATTGTGGATTTTTTTATTTCAGCAAATAGGATTGCAAAACTCTCCCATTCACTGCGCTCTAAGTATACCCAACTCTAAAAACTTCTGCTACTGAGAAACATGGAGATGTGAAAAGGGACCATGATTTTTGTTATGGTTGTTGCTAGATCACATACGGTTGTGGCTGGAAGTTAACGAGAATTTTTTATATTATTTATAAAATTTCCCATTAATTGTATTTAAGTCTAACCCATTTCCCAACCATCAAAGTAATGTAAAAACAGTAGTTGTACCGAGTACTATTTATGTTATTTATTAAATCACCCAATAAATTGTATTTTTTTTAACATCTACTGCTACCCCAACTCTAAACCCAACCATTACAGTAATGTAAAAATATTAATTATTGTTATGCAGTGTCTCAAAAATGATGCTATATTGATGTGCATATCTGCAGCTATCCTATCCAGACTTTACCCCAATATACCTTGAAATGTCGTGATTGACCAATCAGAATAGAGTATCCCAGACAGCCATGTAAGAAAAATGGATGTTGACGATGGTAGCAGGATTTTTTGTGTGTGTCAACTCATTTATTTATGAAACTATTTTATTACCATGATCTTACACTTAAAAATTACTTTCACTGTGTAATTGAATAGAATCAGTAATACATTCCTTCGGCTTAATCCCATTTATCAGGGGTCGCCACAGCGGAATGAACCGCCATAATCGGTAATATTATTAATAATTTTTTTCTAGTTAAATCATAATATACCACAAGACACAGACATCATACACTGGATACTGTATGTACTGTACTCACACACAGGATCGTACCATGACACTATCAGCACAGTTCATACACAAGGCCTCATAATGGTGGCCTTCTCCTTCAGCTCTGTCCCACAGAACTTCAATGGAGCTGTCGGTCACAACACCAGCATGCACATGAGTGGGAGGAGCCAAACCTGTAAATGCATTAACATAATAAAAAACATAAAATACATAAAATAAACGATTTAAACTATGATACACTTTAAACCATTACTAACACGAGTAATATGCATATTGTGCAATTCTGGACTACTGTAATATCCAAAATAACTGTACACCCACAAGTGTTTTCCATTTATTTACGGTTGTGAATTGCATTACACGAAGCTGATCTCTTCTCTGTTGACTTTTAATGTTGAAAATTCAACTCAGTTTAACAAAGTGACTTTTGTTGACATTTTAGTAGTTGGAAATAATATAATGTATAAGAAATAATATATAGAGAAATAAGTCTGTAAAATAACAGAAACTGTACTGGTAGTTTGTTACGTAGCGTAGCGTAATATTCAACAACAACCCAGACAAAATATCACTTTAAGCTATAAAAAAATTAAATGAAAAAAAAGTATGAAAAACTGCTAAATTATGGATATTTTTACAGTGTAATTTTACACTCACAAAGGTGGCATTTATGTGATCAAAATGCTGTAAAAAATTATATTATCAAATATTATTACATTACAAAAGTCTTCAGCAGTGTTGGGGGTAAGGCATCAAAAGTAACGTGAGTTACGTAATAATATTACTCTTCTAAGTAACATGTAAAGTAATGCATTACTTTAAAAAAGTTAGTCATAATATTTGAGTTACTTAAAAAAATGTAGCGCGAGTTATTTTTTAGTTTAATTGGTCACACTTTACAATAAGAGTCATTAGATAATGTTAATCAATGCATTTACTAACATGAACAAACAATAAACAAAACATTTATTACAGTATTTGTTCATGTTAGTTAACGTTAGTTAATGAAAATACAGTTGTTCATTGTTCATGTTAATTCATGGTGCATTAACTAATGTTAACAAGCATGGACTTGGATGCTAGTAATGGATTAGTAAATGTTCAATTATGATTAATAAATGCTGTACAAGTGTTGTTCATGATTAGTTCATGTTAGTAAATGCATTAACTAATGAACCTTTTGTAAAGTGTGACTGTTTAATTAATGAGATTTAAAAAAATAAATAGCTGAATTTAAATTAGTCACAATGAATGAAGCAATGAGAGAACGTCCTTTATTTTGAATAAAGTAACATAATGCATTACTTATCATAAAAAGTAACTAAGTAACATAACTAGGAGCCTTTTTGGGAGTAACTCAATATTGTAATGCATAACTTTTAAAAGTAACTTTCCCCAACACTGGTCTTCAGTATCAAATGATCAGTCAAAAATCAAAATATCCTACGTTGGTGCTCAAAATACATTTCTTATAGTCTAATTTTAAAAGTGTTCATTAATTTTTGTGGAAATGTGATGCACTACCATTCAAATTTTGTATATTGAAATGCTATACCATTTTATTGCAATTAAATAGTTGAAGTCAAAATTATTAGCCTTCAAATATTTCCCAAATTATGTTTAACAGATCAAGTCTTTTAGAAAATCTTATTTATTTTATTTCGGCTAGAATAAAAGCAGTTTTAAATTTTCTTAAAACCATTTTAAGGTCAGTATTATTAGACCCCTTAAGCAATATTTTTTTCGATAGTCTACAGAACAAACCATTGAACCATCGACTTGCCTAATTACCCTAACTTAACTAAATAACCTAATTAACCCAGTTGAACCTTAAATGTCACTTTAAGATGAATACTAATATATTAAAAAAATCTAGTCAAATATGATGTACTGTCATCATGGCAAAGATAAAAGAAATCAGTTATTGGAAATGAGTTATTAAAACTATTATGTTTAGAAATGTGTTGAAAAAATATTTTCGTTAAACAGAAATTGAGGAAAAAAATGTACAGGGGGGCTGATAATTCTGACTTCAACTGTATATATTAAATCGCAATAAAATGTCACATTATTACAGTTTCTACTGCATCTTTGATCAACTAAATTTAGCTTTGGTAAGCACTGGGGACATACAAACTGTTTTTTTCTTTATTTGTTAACGATAACAGTAAAAGCTTCTTAAACATCTCCTCACAGGTCCTCACGGGTGGCAGAGCAAAACCTTCACTTCTCGCATCTCTGCTGGTCACAAAAACATGAAAGTCATACTGCGTCCCTGGAATCAGCTTTTCCACTGTCAGTTTGGAGCTGTCTTTGTATGCTGGCGACCAGGATTGATTATTTTGGTAAGTAATGGTGATGCCATCATAAAAGCTGTCTGCTGGCATCTGCACAAAAAGCTTCACAGAGTGTGTGCCAACTGCATAGGGGATGGCTATCTGGACTCTCTGGGGTTCTGAAATAAGGATAAAACATTTTTTTATTACAGATCAAGAAAGAGACTATAGGGTGCGTCTCAATCAAATCCCTTGGTCATGGCACTTATTACACTGAAATGTTTGCTCCCTGAAAAGTCCCACAGTGCACAATGACAATTAGACAGAATTGATACTCACTATGCTTCCTTAATGGAATTCTTCTGAAACACAAATTATAATTCAGCTAAAACACCTTACCAAACATTCATTCATTCATTTTCTTTTCAGCTTAGTCCCTTTAATAATCTGAGGTCGCCACAGCGGAATGAACCGCCAACTTATCCAGAATGTGTTTTACGCAGCGGATGCCCTTCCAACTGCAACCCATCACTGGGAAACACCCATACACTCTCATTCACACTCATACACTACGGACAATTTAGCTTATCCAATTCACCTATACCACGTTTTTGGACTTGCGGGGGAAACCGGAGCACCCGGAGGAAACCCACGCCAACACGGGGAGAACAGAAATGCCAACTCCTTACCAAACAAAAGAGACATTTGTTTAAAAAAAACCAAAAAGAAACCCTTATCTATTTATATTTAACCATAAATGAACATAGTTAGACAGGTACTGCTGTAAGTTGGTAAAACTTTAATTTAAATCACAATTCACACTATTAATTGGCTTATTACCAGCATATTATTAAAATATTAATATTTTCCATACATATTTATAGTACTCATAAAGTATGATCTTATTCTACGTCCCAAAATACTTACTAACAATTAATGAGCTGCTAATTTGTATATTGAGCTAAATGCCTTGGTTAATTGTGTGTTAATAGAATGAATTGTACATTAAAATAAAGTATTATTGAAAAAAAAAACCAAACAGTTATAAATGATTAATGGTTGAAATGTTGCAGGTATATGAAACAATCAAATTATTTATCTATAATTAATTCATGGGAACACTTTAGAATGTTCCAGTAGTTAGTTTATTTACCTACATTAGTATGAATCATCTTGTAAACCATTTTTAACCACAGTTTAACATTTACTGATGCATTATTAAAATCCAAAGTTAACATTAGTTAATGCACTGTGAGTTAACATTTATTTAACTTAAAAAACGTCATCAATGATGAATAAATACCATAATAAATGTATTACTAATTGTTTGTTCATGTTAGTAAATACATTAACTAACTAATGGACCATCCTTTTAAAGTCTTACCAAATTAACGTGAAAAATATTAGTCATGTTGTTATTCATACATTCGGTCACACTTTCTTTTAAGGTAAAGTTCCTTTTCCTTCAATAAACTCTTGATTGTCTGCTTATTAATAGTCAGTGTCAGTAGTAGCTAGGTTTAAGTATTAGGTAGGCTTAGGGATGTAGTATAAGATCATACTTTATAAGGACTAATAAACAGCCAATGTCTTAATAATAAGCATGTGACAAGTCAGTACACTGTTAACCATTTCCTGATAAATCTACAGGAACCTACTGCCAGCAGGTCACCAGTATTGCTGTAAATCAATTACAGCAAAAATACAGTATTTACATTTACAGCACCATTTATTGTGCTTTATTGTATTTACAGGATTGTATTATATCTTTACTGTAAAATCTACAGTAATCTTCACAATACAACTTTAAAATACAGTACTGTCGAATCCAGTTACAGTCATATTACTTATTACGGTGTAATTTACAAAAACCGTTAAGAGTGTAGTTAATAGTATTGGGCAAGCTACTTGAAAAATCTAGTGAGCTGAGCTATTAGCTACACTACTTAAAATGTAGCTTAACTACACTAAAAGCTACACGCTGGGAAAAGTAGCAAGCTAAGCTAAAAGCTACTTTGCAAAAGTAGCTTAGGTACATTTAAGCTATTTTTGCAATTTTTATTTTTAGATAAAAAGCAACTTAAATTATCATTCATATCTTAGTGATCACTAAAAATGTCAATGAATCATATGAGGCAGAATTGTTCAGTTATTTACTGTAAATAATATTGTACCAAACAGAAACAAATTATAGTATATAACAGCAAAAACAAAAGATCCAATAAAACCAGGTGTTACGCATTTAAAATACTATAGTAAAGGGAAATATTTAGGAATAAATTACACTAACGTATACTGTAGTATCATTAATAACTATCATGAAATAATAGTAATTACCGTAGTATACTTTAGGCTTTACTAAAGTAAACTATATATATATATATATATATAAATAAAACTCCTCTCCCTCAGTCATCTTTCCATCAAGCAAGTTTCTCGTATTAGCCCAATGATTGATTTGCGACATCACCGACCAGAGCGAGAGGTAGCAGTATGCTTAAAAAAGTTTGTTGTCAACCGTAAAACAGGAAGGAGAAGAAATCGGCATTCTCGCCATCATATGGATTTACCTTTATCGGCTATACACCGGCCTCACAGCTCTGTGAATGTTGGTGCTGTCACTTATTGATCCGCGATCGGTAAATGTAGCTTGTGTGAACGCTACTGCGCTACTTGACTAAAAAAATAGCTTTGCTACTGAAAAGCTATTGGATTTATAAAGTAGCGACGCTATCACCACGGTACTGGTACATGTAGTTAAGCTATAGCGTTGCTACTGGTAGTTAATATTGTGAATTGATATACTTAAACTAAAGTGTTACCATAAATTCCTGTTTTGATGTTGTACAATGAGGACATTCTCATGTCACTCAGTGTCTCAATCTATATTAACCAAGCTCATTTCTGTCCATCCCAGTGCACACAACCTACAAACTGCTGGGTTCCACACAATGCCTTCATCTTGTCTCAACGCAAATCAATTAAGTTAACTTTATGGTTTTTGCAATTTTAAGTTGATTGAATGTAAAATAATTAAGTTATCCCTACAAAAGCTCAAAAACAGTGTTGTTTCAGCTAATTTTAAATAAGTAGTTTGAATGAGCAGAAAAATTTTTTTTTGGAGGGCTGATTTATGACCTCGGGAGCTAGGGAGTTGATTAAGACACACCCTATGATTTACAAGAGAAAGGAATATATAATGAATCTTACTTAGAGTCTGTTGTAGAGTGATCAGTGTGCTTATATTGCTGTTCTTCACTGCAGCCACGTCCACTTCATACGTCCCACCTGCTCTGAGTTGCGTAAGAGAGATGCAGGTGGAGCCGTTAACCAAGAATTCTCTAGTTAGGGCCTGATTTGTGTGTGGACGGAGCCGGATGTAATATTGGTCAACTTCCTCATCAACTGAAGGCCACCAGCACACGGTCATGTTCTCCAGACCTGCAGAACTAACTGAGACTCTCTGTGGAGGACTGACCTCTAAAACACACAAACAGCAGACATCTGTGGGTCTCCAGAACTGGGTGAAAAACTAAACCATTGAAACTCAGTTGAGGGAGAAATTGACTCGCAATTTATATATTAGAATTAAAGGTGCTGTAAGTTGTTAACTCTTCTAAAGCAAAAAAATACCACGATATGTTTGCAGATGTTTAAGAAACATGCCAAGTGAACATTCTTGTTAATCTGAAAAACAATGCTGAAGTCAGATATTCTGCTGAGAAAATATCTGTTACGTGCCAGAATGGCTGTCAT
>NC_079452.1:32610640-32658140 GCF_903798145.1 Danio aesculapii | reverse complement strand
CATATTCAATAGAGTTGCAAAGAAAAAAAATGTTAATGGTCAAAACTATGCTCATAATTGCCCAGATACAAGAGTCTGCAATCCGATATCAGAGATCTCAGTAATGACTTCTATACTGAATTAAAGCTGAATGTTTCTTATGCTATCAGTGTTATTTTATTTTTCATTTAATTTCAGTTCATCAATTTCAGCTTCATTGTGATTTTAGTCATTGTTGGTGTGTTTGAATTTTCTTGTAACATATTCAGGCCAATTTTGACCGTAAAGAGTTACATTAAAACTAAATAAGTAAATAACCTAAGTAAAATAAAAGTAAAATAAGGTAAAGTAAGGTGAAGTAAAGTAAAAAGTAAAATGTTCCAAAGTTTTCATAAGGGAATACAAAAATGTAAGACCCTCCAATCCATCCATCCATCCAAATATCCATCCACCAATCTATACATATATCCATCCATCCATCCATCCATCCATCCATCGATACAAATATCCCTTCCACCCATCTATACATATATCCATCCATCCATCCATCGATACAAATATCCCTTTCACCCATCTATACATATATCCATCCATCCATACACCCATCCATCTATACATATATCCATCCATCCATCCACCCATCGATCCAAATATCCCTTCTACCTGTCTATACATATATCCATCCATCCATACACCCATCCATCCATCCATAAATTCAAATCCATCCATACATACATACATCCAAATATCATCCATTCATCCATCCATCCAAATATCCATCCATACATCCACATATACATCCATATATCCATCCATCCATCCATCCATCTAAATATCCATCTACCCATCCATACATATACCCATCCACCCATACATCCATCCAAATATCCATCTATCCATCCATCCAAATATCCATCCACCCATATATCCATCCATCCATCCTTCCATCCATCCACTTATCCATACATATATCTATCCATTCATACATCCATCCATAAATTCAAATGTCCATTCATCCATCCATATATCCAAATATCCATCCATACATCCATCTATACATATATCTATCCATCCATCCATCCATCCATCCATCCATCCATACACACATACATCTATTCATCCATCCATACAATAAATAATAATATATAAAATAAATAAAATAAATAAATGAATAAATAAAAAGTATATAATGAAACGTATATATAGACCCCCCCACACACACACACACATGTGCATTGTAATCAAAAATCTTTTTATATTCTAAATGAATTTTTTACAGAAAAATGTATCACCTGATGATATAGATTTAAGTCAAATGTTGTGTTTGTTTTATAAAGCAACATTCAAATAGATGTTTTTTCATGAAGCAAAAAGTCCAAACGAACCCGGAAAGCATAAACAGAGTAAAACGCTAAGTACAGCGGAGAAAATAAGTATTGAACACATCATCATTTTTCTCAAAACATATTTCTAAAGGTGCCGTTGACTTTTTCTGGGGAAGTTTTTCCCAGATGTTGGTAACAACCAAAGACATCCATTTACAGTATGGAAAGAAAACAAACCTAGTTAGTTTACACAATAAGTTTTGCGCAATAAAATGAAATGACGCAGAGAAAAATTATTAAACACATGAAGAAAGGGAGGTGTAGAAAGGCAGTGAAAGCCCAGACAGCAGCTGAAATCTCTCAGTAGTTCTTCAGCAACCCTCTGCCCTTCCTGAGTGTAAATGAATAATAGCTGCTTCAGGAAAGGAAACTCAAATGCTTTCAGAGAAAAAAATTAAGCTGTAGAATGGCCCAGCCAATCACCTGACTCGAATCCAATAGAAAATATATAAAAAAGATCAAAATTAACAGATGAGAGACACAGAACCATCAAGATTTTTACACTCTGTTGAAGTCTGTGAAAAACTCACACCTAAGCAATGCATGTGACTTCATTCTCCATATAAAAGGCGTCTTTAAGCTGCCATCATTAAAAAAGCCTGTTATATAAAGTATTAAATACATTTCAGTAGTTCAGCACTTTCTCCTGGTGTCATTCCATTGTTATTACTGTCCACATAACTCATTTTTCAGATTTGTTTTGTTTTATTTTTATGTTTGTATTGTTTCGGTCTTTCCCAAAATCTGGTTCAATTCCATGTCAACAGCTACTTTAGAAATAATATTCCCAGGAAAAAAAAACATGACATGTTCAGTACTTATTTTTCCCACTGTATTTAGTGGGTTAACTGAGTCTCCAAGCTGCCACAGCAATAAAAAAGCAATCCTCTGAGCAATAGAGTTTTCTTGAGGGCATTCCTCTAAAAAATGCTCAGTTTTAACCATGCAAAGCTTATCGCACAGCTTGATTTATCAAAACAGGACATATTCCTGGATCAACATGCTTTGTTGGTCTAGAAACAACATTCCTATCAACCTAATCAATCCTGACTCTCGCCCAACCCATACAGTGATTGGTCTACAGGACCTTTTTTCTGGAAACAACAGTGGATGTTGATCGAGGAACATGTCCTGCTTGTGTAAATCATATTCTGCTTATCAGACTGAGAGAAACGTCTCTCCTTCACTCACGCTCTTCTTGGCAAATGAAGGGGAGCTGCAGGAAACAGGGGAAAGCAGTGAAGAAGTATCCATCTCCAGTGGCGTTTTTCTGCAGCGCAACACAGCCCGTCTGATTGGCTGCCAATGATGACGTCATCTCAATATTCAATGTGTAGGCGGAGCCATCAGACCAGCGGAACTCACCTTCTTTCTGAAGATATTAAAAATTGGGATGAATGAAAATTACTGTTGTTATGCTAGTTATACGAGTATACTAGTGATCTCCATTAACGAATAAACATTTAGCAAAAAAAGATTCTGTTGATTAGAATGCCGTTAAAAAGAGTCTATAATTGAAGTTATGAAAGCAAAAAACAACCTTATATGTTTTTTTTACTTATTTATAAAAGATTATATAGTTAGTTAACACTAGAGTTTTATTATAGACTTTATACAACTGTTTGTGCAACCAAACAAGAATATACACTCACCGGCCACTTTATTAGGTACACCTGTCCAACTGCTTGTTAACGCAAATTTCTAATCAGCCAATCACATGGCAGCAACTCAATGCATTTAGGCATGTAGACATGGTCAAGACGATCTGATGCAGTTCAAACAGAGCATCAGACTTTGAACGAAGGGCATCCGCTGCTTAAAACATATGCTGGATAAGTTGGCGGTTCATTCCGCTGTGGTGAGCCCTGATTATTAAAGGGACTAAGCTGAATAAAAAAATGAAAAAATGAAATGAATGAATGAATGTACCATCCATTCATTTTCCTTTGGCTTAGTCCATTGATTCATCAGGGGTTGCCACAGCGGAATGAACCGCCAACTTATCCATATGTTTTACACAGCGAATGCCTATTTAGCTCGTTCAATTGACATATAGCGCATGTCTTTGGACTGTGGGTGAAACCGAAGCACCCGGAGGAAACCCACACCAACACGGGGAGAACATGCAAACTCCATACAGAAACGCCAACTTACCCAGCCTTCTGCTGTGAGGCGACAGTGCTACCACTGAGCCACCATGTCACCTTTATATATTCATCTCTTATATAAATATCAAAATGAGGTTTACATTTTTAAAATCATATTTACATGTAACAATGTAATTTAAAAATAAGAAATATTTTAAAAAATACATCCATCTGCTTCATAAGACATGCATAAACCCCCTGGTGGAGTACAGTTTAATGATGGATTGGAAGGATGGATAACATTTTAATCTACTCTGACTGTGTTCATCTGATAGTATAAAGTCATATAGACAAAGGACAGATTGAGGGTGAGAAAATTGAGTAATTTTCATTTTTGGATGAACTAAAGCTTTAAGTGTGTGATGTAACTACCTCAATATCATTCAAAGCTGTCCACAAGAGCAGAAGATGGTTATAGGATTTTAAGAGGGATGTGACGGACAGAAACTCTTCATTTGTCTTGATGTTGGCCAGATGTGAGCCAGGTGTTGATCTTTTACACACTTGCTTGGCTCCAGACCAGGACATGAACCCTGGGTTCACTTTAAAACAGCTCCAACCTACAGCCAGCCAACCAACCAGACACTGACCTGCAGAAAGAAGACTTTATAGTGTATACACACATTTTCATATTCAAAGTAGTCATAAATCGGTAAGTGGAAGATTTAAATGTCAGATATTATGTTATAATGCAATTCCATGCAAAATAATTTCAAATGGCTTTTTCTTAATGATGGTTTAAAGGAATAGTGCACCCAAAAAGGACAAATCGCTCTGTACTGAAACACATTGACTTTCATATTTTTGTTATACTACGGATGGCAATGGATTTAAAAAAAAAAATAACATTCAGAATAAAGAAATTAAACTTTAAGAAGCGTTTAGACTTGTGTGTGATTTAATTGTGAATAAAGTTTCATTTTTTGGGGTGAATTGGTCCTATTAATTGTCGATTTTCCAAACAGATCATGTGTGTATTTCAAACCATCATATGCATAACTCTTTATTAAAGAATTATTATTTTAAACTTTTACCCAAGACATCTTCATCATGTGGATATTAGTATTTACAGTATATATCGCCTCCTGAAAAAAATCTCCTATACACAGTACGTACTGTAGAATATATATCGAATTTTCTGAATAACTAAACGAAAACATTTAAATAGGAACATTAACCGTTTCTCTTATGGCATTAAAGTCTGTGTGAAATTAAAATTTATGGCGTTTATTTTGCTTGAGGACATTGTTATTCTTTAGCTGAACAACTGATCTGTCCAAAAAATTGTTTGTTTTAGTAATCTTCAATCAAATTCTGAACATTTGCTTCTGCGTTTGGAGTGGCGATCCTTCTGTTGATGTCAGTTTAACAAATTTGAACACAGGCTCATTCTGAAAATGTAGCCCTTCAGTTGTTTCTGGAGATCGTGAGTTATGTAGCCAGAGGTATGTATGGCTGCATTTAATTTTTTTAACGAACTCTACGACGTGGTATGACGCCATTCCTTTTTGCGCTTACCAGCTGACCGATTGCCTCCGTATGGACGGCTTTCCGGCTGTAACCAGTATGTCCCGTTAGCGCGCCATGTACGTCGGCGCACTTGAGACACCGAGAGAAGTTGACCACGAAAACGGGGTTCGAGTCCGGTGAAGAACGGTTCCAGAAAGCAGATAAGACAAAAACAGAATCCAAAAAATAACATAAACAAGTAAATAGCAGGGTGAGAATGTGGTAAAATCTGAAAACGTGGTCAAAATCAGACGAGGGCTTTTCTTTTTCTGGCTTGCTTTTGAAATGTGTTAGTTGGGTTTAGGGAAGTGGGTGGGCGGGCCAATCAATAAAATTGGTTGGGTTTAGGGAATGGGGAGGGTGTGTCAGTCGATCGGTCAGTCAGTCAGTCAGTCAGTCAGTCAGTCAACAGCGGCCTCTGGTGGGTTTACGGCAAGAACAGCAGGCCCGAATGGCACGCGCAAGAGAAATTTGAGATCTCAAAAAGCGTACACAGCAGCCTCTCGTAGAATCGCAGCCTCTCGTAGACCGCTGGGACATATTTAGCGGTCTCCAAAAACGTCTGTAGAGGTACGTTTTCAGAATGAGCCTGGGTTGACAAATTCAGCAACAATATTCTTACTGTTAATTTGCTGTTAGTGAATGATGCACAAAAGAAAGCCCCGACCCCTACTCAATATTCTGTTCCGCTGGAAGTACATCAACATACTGAAATAAAAGTCTCAACAACTTCCAGTTCACACAGACTTTAAGGCCTCTTGGTTTTCCTTGCATATTAGCCAGCTGTTTATATCAGAAGCAACTTAAAATAAAGGATAAATAAGTGTTTGTGCACATACCTGTCTTTAAGCCCATCTCTAGGCTTTGTGTAACATTAAATTGGAGATGATGGATGAACGTTTTCTTTCTCACACTGACACTGTAACAGCGTCCAGGCTTTAACCCCATCACTTGGTGGGAAGGCTGTAAATGGGATGCAGCCCAACACTGCTCATCCAAACACACATCCAAGACATTTCCATCATCTAATGTAGGCCAGCTGAACACGGCCGTCGTGGTTGAGACATTAATGCTGATGGAGGAGCTCTGGAGAGGAACTAACAACAATAGAGAGATGCAAAACAAGAACAAGATGATGAGTAAAAGTATGATCATGAATCTCAATAAATCAACAAATCAATATGTGCATTTGCCAGGGATTTACACTGAGAAGTGCTTGAGCTCCTAATTAAAAACATCAACAACAACTTTGAAGTACAGTCAAAACTTTAGGAGAACAGATTATTTAAGTTCTTTTATTTACAATAGTGTACTGTAAACATATTAAGGAATGTATAGGCAATATATCATCAGTAGTAAGTCAGTCTGCCCGTGAAGCAATCCTAATGTGAAGCAAATTTTTCTTTGCACAAAAAAGTAAAGGAAAAACAGTGTAAATGGGAATTAGGCTCATTTCTGTCAAGTTGTTAGAGCCACTGACTATAGTATTGGTAACCTAGCAACCAGCAGTAAACAAGGCAAGCATAATGGAGACAGCCGATTGGTCGCGTGGGTGTAATGTTTACAAACACCACCTCCCAAATGGCACACTATACATTAATATTCTATGTACTTATGCACTTACACACTTAACAGCACAGTTTATGAATGTAGTGTCATCCCAAATGGAGCGCTAACGTTTTTTCCCCCAAAAAAGTATAACAATTCAAACCGTTTCCCTGATGATGTTTGACGGTTGTCAAATTAGTTAAATAAATGACCAAACTACCAAATAATACCTGCCATGAGTATAATCACAATCACTGGCATTATCATTTATGTGGCAGAATTTTGCTTTCATAATCCAAAATAAATAAAGTCAACGTCAGGCGACACGGTGGCTCAGTGGTTAGTTGCCATTTCTGTGTGGAGTTTGCATGTTCTCCCTGCATTTCCCCCCTTTTTTCTCCCACAGTCCAAAGACATGCGCTATAGGAGAACTGAATAAACTAAATTGGCTATAGTGTATGAGTGTGCATGTGAGATTGTATGGGTGTTTCCCAGTACTGGGTTGCAGCTTGAAGGGCATCTTCTGTGTAAAACATATGCTGGATAAGTTGGCGGTTCATTACGCTGTGGCGACCTCTGATGAATAAAAGGACTAAGTCGAAGGAAAATGAATGAATGAATGAATGAAGACAACATCAGTGACCAATAGCTCCGCTATGCGAGCAAAGCTGCAGTCGTTGAGTGCGTGAAATGTCCAACATTCCCCCTTTTAACGGTTAAATAAGTGTGTCATGTGGGAATGTAAAGTGCGCTTATTCTTTTTAGAACAAAAAGAATATCTCAGTGTGAATGCGCTACTTATACTATTTATTTACACTATTATAAGTATACAATTTGGGACGCACCTTGTGTCAGAGTGTATTCAGCAAATCTTCCATTTTTCGCAAGACCAAAACCACCTCAAGAGAGTGTAAAGACTTTTTAGTCAATTAAAGGATTTTTATTCCAAATTTGGCATTTCCATCACTCGTTTCTCATGCAATATATTAAACATTAACACAGTCTGAAGGAAAGCCTGTCTTTTCTTAAAATAATTGTGTAATGTATGCATACATGTATGAAGGAAGCATTGCATTATCATCTGAAAGAATATCATCTGTAGTCTATAAATAATGAACCACCCTCAGAAAGTGAAAAAAAGAAGTTACAGTAAGTTAATTAGAGTATTTTCTTTTTTAAAATAATTGTATACTGTGTAAACATAATTTGAGTTATTGGGAAAAGCTCAAATATAAAATGTCAGTCTGTCTGGCCACTGGGTATTAAAGAGCCCATATTATAGATGAAATAGGGTCATATTTAGGTTGTAAGGGTCTCCAACAACAGTCTAATATGCATGCAAGGTCATAAAACACTTTGATGGTCTTATAATCTGCATTTATTTTTACCTAATTATCCCAACGACTCCCATATGAATCGTTCAGCGATTCATTTGTTCCCAACCCCCTCCTCAGCGCGAAGCTAATCTGCGCTGATTGGACCGATGACAGCCTGCTGCGATTGGTCGACAGTGACAGGCTTCAGCACGAGACAGAGTGAAATGCCCAGCTGGTAATCAACTATATAAAAGTAGTCACAGTGCATACACGCTTCATAGTGTAAGGCTTTTTTCACACACACACACAACCCTCCTCAGAAGAACTGGGGAGATCGACACGAGTCTCTCTCTCTCCCTCTCCCTCTCTCTCTCTCACACACACACACACAACGCTCCTCAGAAGAACTAGGGAAAGCGACGCGAGTCTCTCTCTCTCTCTCTCTCTCTCTCTCTCTCTCACACACACACACACACACACACACACACAACGCTCCTCAGAAAAACTAGGGAAAGCGACGCGAGTCTCTCTCTCTCTCTCTCACACACAACGCTCCTCAGAAGAACTAGGGAAAGCGACGCGAGTCTCTCTCTCTCTCTCTCTCTCTCTCACACACACACACACACACACACACACAACGCTCCTCAGAAGAACTAGGGAAAGTGACACGAGTCTCCTGTCTCCTAGCTTACGATCGATCGCCATAGCAACGACAAACGGCAGTGGAACGCGAGCTCACAAAAGCCTTTAACGTTAAACCCGTAAACAAAGCGGCACGCGTCGCGTTTTTAACGTGGCTTACATGTGATAAGAGAATATAAAGAGTAACCGCGTGTACTGTACCAGGTTAACAACTCATCTTTGGGTAGAGACTGTCAATATTATCCATCTGAGCACAGCGTGACTTCATTCGACCGGCGGCGTCTGTGTGTAGTGTTTTTTCTGTGTTAGTGGGCGGGGCCGCAGGTTTCAAATCTCCCTGGTTTGCGCGCGTAACTACTGGCGAGGCTTGTGTTTCGTGGCTGCGTCATCGCGAAACACCTAATGACTCGTTATCAAGGCGACTCGTTTGAAGCACTATGAGTCGACTCTTTTATAGATGAATCAATAGTTTTAAACACTGTACACTTACAGATTTAAGCCTTAGCTGGATATTTCACTTCACTTAGAGCTGTGGTACACACTACATGGAAGGGCATTTTCAAAAACCCATAATATGGGCTCTTTAATTACAATATCCTAAAAATATTTATTTGACGTTTACATTTTGTTTTTTGTTCTTTTGTGGATGTAATTTACAGACGGTCCCTAAAAGAAGTACAGGTAAATGTCGAGCAAATATCAAACCTAACATTTGATGGATTTTATTCCAAATCAATCTGACTGCTATTTCACGAATACTTATATTTATTTATTTATTTATTTATTTATTATTATTATTGTTATTATTATTATTGTCATAGGTATTATTATTATCATTATTATTACTATTATTATTGTTATTATTATTATTATAGCTATTATTATTATTATTATTATTATTATTATTATTATTATTATTATTATTGTTATTATTATTATTATTGTCATAGTTATTAGTATTATCATTATTATTACTATTATTATTGTTATTATTATTATTATTATTATTACTATTATTATTATTGTTATTATTATTATTATTATTATTATTACTATTGTTATTATTATTATTGTTGTTATTATTGTTATTATTATAGCTATTATTATTATTATTATTATTATTGTTATTATTATAGCTATTATTATTATTATTATTGTTATTATTATTGTTATTATTATTATTATTGTCATAGTTATTAGTATTATCATTATTATTACTATTATTATTGTTATTATTATTATTATAGCTATTATTATTATTATTATTATCATTATTATTATTATTGTTATTATTATTATTATTGTCATAGTTATTAGTATTATCATTATTATTACTATTATTATTGTTATTATTATTATTATTATTATTATTATTATTATTACTATTATTACTATTATTATTATTGTTATTATTATTATTATTATTACTATTGTTATTATTATTATTGTTGTTATTATTGTTATTATTATAGCTATTATTATTATTATTATTGTTGTTATTATTATAGCTATTATTATTATTATTGTTATTATTATTGTTATTATTATAGCTATTATTATTATTATTATTATTATTATTATTATTGTTGTTGTTGTTGTCATTATTATTATTATTATTGTTATTATTATTGTTATTATTGTCATAGTTATTATTATTATTATTATTATTATTATTGTTATTATTATTATTATAGCTATTATTATTATTATTGTTGTTGTTTTTGTTGTTGTTTTTATTATTATTATTATTATTGTTATTATTATTATTATAGCTATTATTATTATTATTGTTGTTGTTTTTGTTGTTGTTTTTATTATTATTATTATTATTGTTATTATTATTGTTATTATTGTCATAGTTATTATCATATTATTATTATTATTATTATCATATTATTATTATTATTATTATTATTATTATTATTATTATTATTAATAATATGATGATGATGTAACCTCTCAGCTGACTGGAATGAAGAGTTATAAAATGTTAAGAAACAGCTTACCTGAAGGGGTGTTCATAAGACTGTCAAGACACCTTTATAATCATGAAATGACACATCAAATTTGACCATTAAGGACACATTTGGTTTGTTCCACTAAAAAAAGTGGTCAGAAAAACATTCATGACACAGTTATTACAATCATATAACATATTAATGACACATTTTGTTATCTTGGTACTGTCAAGTTGAAACTGACAGTTAATGATGTATTTGTTTATGTCAAGGGGCGATGCAGTGGCGCAGTAGGTAGTGCTGTCGCCTCAAAGCAAGAAGGCCGTTGGTTCGAGCCTCGGCTGGGTCAGTTGCAGTTTCTGTGTGGAGTTTGCATGTTCTCCCTGCGTTTGCGTGGGTTTCTTCCGGGTGCTCCGGTTTCCCCCACAGTCCAAAGACATGCGGTACAGGTGAATTGGGAAGGCTAAATTGTCCGTAGTGTATGTGTGCGAATGAGTGTTTATGGATGTTTCCCAGAGATGGGTTGCGGCTGGAAAACGTGTTGGCGGTTCATTCCGCTGTGGCGACCCCGGATTAATAAAGGGACTAAGCTGAAAAGAAAATGAATGAATGAAGGAATGTTTATGTCAAGTTGTCATGACAAGGACATCTCGTACAATGTCATCTTTGCATTTAAAAGGACATAACTGAGCAAATGACACTTAATGACAGTTGTCATAAGCATGCACAAAATCTCATTCATATTCATAATGTGTCATGTCATGATTATAAAGGTCTTATGAACACCCCCTTCAAGTAAAGTCCTAACCAAAGGTCGCTGTTATCTTTCATACATTATGTTGCAACATAAGTGAGGGCACATTTGTATAATGGTCTATATTTGAGTTTCACAATATAGGCTCATTCTGAAAACGTAGCCCTATATACACTTCTGGCAGACCTGGCGCCAGGATGTCATAACTGAGGGGGCATTTTAATCCCATAGGGGGGCACTAGACCTGGTGACTGCTTTTGGTCCCTCTTGTTTCTTTCATTAAGGCTATTTATTCACTAATTTATTACTTTGCATTACTGTCTAAGTTACAGACTTAAGGCAGTAATATACTTTTTATAGTAATAATAATATGAACAGTTTGGCTATAACTGATTTTATAAATGAAGGTTATGCAACGATATTATTTAAACATAAAATGAATTAGGCTGCTCGCATTCATGTCATCCACTAGACCGGTTTTCTCCTGTGAGTTTAGAGTGCGCCTCCACCGCCGCCTGCATGTTTTAAAGCATATGTATGGGCACACCTGACCTGGCTTCACAATTTGCATATTTTAATAGCTTTTTCATATTATAAAATATCTAAATTTGTGTTCTGAAGGTAGGAATGATGGGAGTGTTAGTAATAATGGCAGAAAGAATATTCAGTTTTGAGTGAACTAATTCTTTATGAAAACTGAGGGGGCACCTATTCTTTCTGAGGGGACAATGCCCCCGTTTGCCTGTCGTAGTGCCGGGCCTGATTTCTGGAGGTCGCGAATTATGTAGCCAGAAGTACGAATGGCTGCATTTTGTCTTTAAAATGAATGATACGAGGTGGTATGACGGCATTCGTTTTCGCGCTTACCAGCTGACCACTTTCCTCCACTTTCCGGCTTTCCTGCAGTTTGTCCAGTGGCTCGCCACATACTGTATGTCGGCGGATTTAAGACACAGAGAGACCACGACAACCGGGTTCGCGAGCGGCAAAGAATGGTTCCAGAAAGCAGGTAAGACAAAAATAAAAGCCAAAAAATAAAATAAACAGGGTGAGAATGTGGTAAAATCTGAAAACGTGGTAAAAATCAGGCGAGGGCCTTTCTTTTTTTGGATTGCTTTTGAAAACACAGTCAGCTGGGTTCAGGTGGGCGGGTCAATCAGTGCTTTTAAAAACACTATTGGTTGGGTTTAGGGAAGGAGGAGGGTGGGTCAGTCAATTGATTAATCAGTCAGTCGACATTTACAGGTGGATTTACACGAGCAGGAGTGAATGGCACTCGCGAGAGAAATTTGAGATCTGAAAAAGTGTACACAGCGGCCTCTGGTGAAAAAAAAAACTGCAAAAAATGTAGCTCTTGGGACGTATTTGGCGCTCTCTAGAAATGTATATAGTTTTCAGAATGACCCTGGGTGTGAACATTTTTCACAGTTAAACTTCACTGTAGAGCCCTGGTTTATATAATCTGAATTTCGGTTACCAAGGTGGAAAGCTTTGGCATCCAGCAGTTCTGTGTTGTTGTATGATTGTAGACTGAATTCCAGCTTTTCAGACACTTGAGGTGCTCTGAACGTCATCACACACTCACACGCACCGTCACACACTGCAGTACTGCTCAGCACCTGACAGAAAGACTCAATTAATCAAACATATGATCAATAATTGCATTTGAGAGAGAGCCTGTGTTTGCTTCACACCTTGTTCTCCAATGAAAGAGTATAAAAATCAGCTGTCCGAGATGGAAAACAGCGAAACGCCACCTGTACCTGCACTGAGGATGGACTTCTGGGATATTGAAGAGTCAGACTGAAAACCTGAAGGACAATGAGATAAGAAAAAAAAATGTATGCTATTACTATTATTGTTATTATTTAAAATTATTATTAACAATAAAACATCTATTTCATTCAGATTTCAGATCATGCATAAATCTCAATTTTAGTTTATTTTATTTGTTTGGTTTCGTGGTTTAAGGTTACATATCAGTTGATTTCAATCAAATTCACAGTAAAATGACAATATTTCTACTGTAATTTTGCGAGTTAAACAGCTGTTTGCAGTGTCTTTTACAGTACAGTTGTGCTACTTGGCTTATAGCACTCATCTTTATTTACAGCCAATTTTACAGTACATGGATTTACATTAAAAAACATTCAGTTAAAAACAAGGAAAATTGACTTGTTTTAAAAAAGACAGATAGTATTATTGACATATTATTTTCATAAGCTCAAATTAATATTGTCTACCATGTATCTACTATTTTTTTAAATTTAACAAAATTTGAAGTATTGATTGACTGAAAAACAATTAGTTACTTTACTTTGAAAATAACGAGTAACCTTTTGTAACCTGTTATAACTTGGAGCTGTTCAGTTTACATAATTGTTACAATTATGCACATAATTAATTTACTTAATACTTTTAAAGTAACAGGTTTACATTTTTTAAGTCATGCAATCTTTTTTTTTTTTACAGTGTAATGAAACTTAATAATAATTAAGTTAATAATAATACAAAATAAAAAAAGATTTTAGAAAGGCTTCCCTGACTTAAAACAATAATGTAAGAAAAAATGACAAAACATCATAGCTATTGGTTAACATTATTTCTGGCCTTGATAATGTCAGCTGAAAAGGGAAGTTATTCCAGATCAAATAGACTGTAAAACAAACATTTATATTATTTAATATTTAATCATTTTAAAGTTACTTTTCAAAAAGAATAGTTTACGCTTGGAAAGAGCATTTTTACTCAAACTCTCTCAGAAAGTCATATTCCTGTTCTTCTTCACAGTAATAGATAGTTGCATTTCCATACTTGTATAACCTAAAGACAAGACAATCCATCTATACTGAATTTTTTTACAATTTGAACCAACTTAAATTACTGTAATTTACAACTCTTTTTATTTTTCTATTTCTCAATGTAAAATGTAACTTTGGTTCAAACTGTAACATTTTATTTAATCTAAATAAGAAAATATAATATATATATAGATTGTGGTCAAGAAAAAAATACATTCACACAAATTGAAAATACTGTTTAATAACACCAAATATACATATTTTTTCCTTGGTACATTTTTTTATTAGCCTTAGACCACAGGTGTCAAAGTCAATTCCAGGAGGGCCGCAGCTCTGCACAGTTTAGTTTCAACCCTAATTAAATTCACTTGATCAAACTAATTGAGTGCTTTAGGGTTGTTTGATACCTACAGATAGGGGTATTGAAGCAGGGCTGGAACTAAACTCTACCCTCCTGGAATTGAGCTTGACAGCCTGGCCTTAGACCAAAGTATAACCTTGCTTTAGACCAACCTAAATGCCATTTTACATGACATTTCTTGCCATACCACTGAAAGCAGCAACAGTTCACCTCAGATCTTGAAAATGAAATAAACAGTTTGAAATTGAACTTTGTGAGTGCATATTCTGTGCTTCTGAATGGCTGTATTTAAATTTCTGTCATGTTTCGTCTGGTGCAAACAGCCAAATTGCTCATCACTGCATATTTCATAGCCACGTAGCGTGTTGTTAGGACACGCAGTTACAATGTAACCTGCTCACCTAATGTTTACGCTCGTAATATTCATATGATTTGCTAATTAATAACCTCATGTGGAACTCTGAATCTGCGTCTCATTTTGGAGTCTGCTACTGTCCACAGGAGGTCACATTTCGTTCACGGATGCATGCTTTAAGAGCCTTTTTGAAGGAATGAATGTAATACACAGTTTTCCACCAAGGCAACCCGGGGTGCTGAAATATAATTGGCTAAACTGTCATTGGACGGTTAAAGAGACCAAAACAGACAGCTTTCAGGCATACAAAACACATTTCAAAGCAGAATATCTGACTTCAGCATTGTTTTTCAGATAAACAAGAATGTTCACTTAGCATGTTTCTGAAATATCTGCAAACATATTATGGTATTTTTATGCTTTAGAAGAGTCAAAAACTTACATACAACACCTTTAAAATCAAAACCCAAGTACTACTTTGGACTAAACTATAATAAATACATACAGTATAATGTTAGTCTATGCTATTGCTAGTTGTTTTGTTTTCAATAATGAGGTAAACTATCTGCTGGTGTTTCAGTATGGCTACACATGTCAGGCAAGATGATAACAACAAAACTCACATTAGAAATATAAACTGACAGCACATAATCAGTACACCATGTGTTCACATGACATGAAAACTGCTAGTTTAAAATAAAAGCAGTACTTTGAGAAAAACTAATGATTTTAAGTTAACCCAGGGGCTTCGCTGTTTTGCTTGAAGGCAAATTGAATAAAACAGCTTATAATCAGAAACCGTAAACTTTCACTTAACCCATTATAAAAATGTATTTTGAATGAAGCAGTTTAATGTACGAATAATTTCCCTTTGAGGATTAATAAAGTCAAAGTAAAGTCAAAGTCAGTTTGACATTTTTCATTGTAGTATTAAGAGTAAGAATGAATTGTTACCTGAAGTTGCAAAAACAAGGCCAAAACTTTGTCGGTGGAGCTCCATCCCATAATTCCAGAGCCCACAGGCGACACCGTATCCTTAAAGTAAATCACTAAAGTCTTTTTAGCCTTGCAGCCGGTGCTGTAATCACAACCTACACAACAGCAGCACACTCAGTCAAACTTCAGCAGCATCCCAAACACAGCCTCTGCGGTCATAAGAGCACTCCGTGGCATCTTACAGCAACAGAAAAGAAAACTTGGGCTCAGTTCAGTTTACATAAAAAAAAATACCCAACATTCCTTCAAGACACGCCTCCTCTGCCACTCCAAATGCCCATGCCAGCATCTTTAGAGCATTACAAAACCCCACACCTCCTCCCGAAAGCAGCTGATAGCCTTTTAAACGCTTTTGTTTTTCTTTCATTTTGACTGAATTCAATTGCACGCACGTCCAGAAGAGACACGCGTGGGAGTCAGTGGATGAGTCGTGGTTAAAACAGGCACACATACACACCAGACTCCTACAGTATGTGCATTACATCACCTACTGAGAATAAAACACAACGATTTATATTGGCTGTCAAGAAGAAGTCATTTACAAACATTATGTCATGTCTGGAATGTTTCAGGCTCTATACAGCTTGCCTAAAACTATAGTTGCCATGAATTTGTGCTTGCAGATTTTGTTTGTTTGAGCACTTTAATACTTTTTCTACTCTTTACAGTGGTACTTTATCACAACTTGACATGTTAAAATGGTCACTTTTCTAGCACTACGTCTTTATACTGTGTTTTTTATTGTCATTTTTGACCCTGGACCACAAAATCAATCTTATCTTGCAAGGGTGTGGTGTTGTAAGGGTTTAAATGGATTTATGTTTTTCTTTATTGTCAAAAATCATTAGGAAATTAAATATTTTGTAAATACCCAGCCTGATCTCACGAGAAAACGTAAGTATTTTACGTTTTGTCAGTTTAGTGGCTAATTCGTACGAATTCGTACGAGTTCAGTCGTACAAAATTGTACGATTTTAAAAAGGAGGCGTGGCACCTAACCCCACCCCTTAACCCAACCGTCATTGGGTGATGAGCAAATCGTACTAAATAGTACGAATTAGATCGTACGAAATCAAAAAGTTACGAACTGCCGTGAGATTGTGTTGAAATACCCTATATTTACAAAATATTTTATTTCCTGATGATTTTTCACACAAAAGAAAAATGAACACGTATAATGTAAATATTGTATATAAAAATTTTTTCCTTCGCTTAGTTCATCAGGGGTCGATGCTAATTTATCCAGAATGCGTTTGATCAATAGAAGATAAAAACATGACCTCTCTGTACAGAAATTTAAAATATGGACCAATCACTCGCTTTTTAAATGTCTAATCATCTTGTTTAATCCCGCCCCTTTTCAGCGCTGTCCAACAGAATTTCACATGCTATAACTCTAGAGTGACCGCGGCATTGTTCAGCTTTCAGATGATGTATAAATCTCTATTTGAATTTTCTTTTTTGTTTGTCTTGTGGTCCAGGGTCACATTTCTTATTTATGCTAGTATTAATATTATTATTATTGATATTTTTATTAATATCAATAAAAATAGGGTCACATTTTAAACATGTATATTGTAAATATTGTATATAAATGAATTTTTCTTCGCTTAGTTCATCAGGGATCGCCACAACAGAATGTGTTTTATGCAGCAGATGCCGTTCCAGCCGCAATCCAACACTGGGAAACACCTATACACTCTTGCATTCACACACTTATACACTACGGCCAATTTAGTTTACTTAATTCACCTACAGAGCAAGTCTTTGGACTTGTGAAGGAAACCAAAGCACACGGAGGAAACCCACACCAACAAGAGGAGAGCATGAACAATAGAAGATCAAAACATGACCTCTCTGTACATAAATTTAAAATATGGACCAACCGCTCGCTTTTTAAATGTCTAATCATCTTGTTTAATCCTGCCCCTTTTCAGTGCTGTCCAACAGAATTTCACATTTTACATTAAATTGAAATATGTATATATATATATATATATATATATATATATATAATTGCTGTATTAAGTATTATAGACCTGAATTCAGAAATGCCACATTGACAGAATACAATGTTTTGTTTTGTCAAAATGTATTAACAGTAAAAAATAATTTTCTTCAGTACATTGGGGAAGATTTATGAAAACAAATGTACTGAATTTCTATAGTCCCTAAGTTACATGTGTTCCTTGTTATTCACAAAGAAGCAATATAAGTTCTAATTTCACTGTACTCCATGAACAAATGACAAAAAAGCAATTTACTTGATTTTTGCAGCTTTCCAGATGTGTATTTTAACTTTTAAACCAGTACAATGTTCTAGTCAGAGATTTACGTCTGTTTCTACAAGTAAATCCTTAATAAATCAATGCTATTCTCTTTGTAAAATTGAGAGCTCATAGTATTGTAACATTCCTTTAAATTGGTGATTCAGCAGATGCACACGAGGGAGGAAATGAACTTCAACATTTTAATTACTCGACTTAAAATCAAAACACAGCTCAGCGGGTTATAGCTCAAGTCATGCGTGGGACGATCCGCTTAATAAATCACGCATGAAATGAGAAGCTACACGTTTGGTGATTTTACAGACGCAAAGATTTTTGTTTTGATTTTTCAGCTCATTTTAAATAACTACGTTGAACAAACAATAATTTTCTTGTAGATGTTAGTAGCAGGAAATTGCAAAAAGAAGAATTAAATTAATGATTTGCACAGTGCATATATATATATATATATATATATATATATATATATATATATATATACACACACATACATAAATATACATATATACACATACATACATATACATATATATATATATATACATATATATACATATATATATATATATATATATATATATATATATATATATATATATATATATATATATATATATATATATATGTATGTATGTATGTATGTATGTATGTATGTATGTATGTATGTATGTATGTATGTATGTATGTATGTATGTATATATATATGTATATATATATATATATATATATATATATATATATACATACATACATACATACATACATACATATATATACATATATATATATATATATATATATATATATACACATACATATATATATATACATACATATATATATACATACATATATATATATATATATATATATATATATATATATATATATATATATATATATATATATATATACACATACATATATTTATATATATATATATATATATATATATATATATATATATATATACATAGATTTATATATATATACATATATATAAATATATATATACATACATATATATATACATATATATATATATATATACATACATACATACATATATATATATATATATATATATATATATATATATATATATACATAGATTTATATATATATACATATATATAAATATATATATATATATATATATATATATATATATATATATATATATATACATAGATATATATATATATATATATATATATATATATATATATATATACATATATATATATATATATATATATATACATATATATACATACAGTAAGTTACTGTAAATTTTACAGTAAATGTTTTTTACAGTGCAGACTCACATAAAATTCTTTCCTGTTAAGTCCCCCCCCACCCTTAAAACTGCACTCTGAATAATAAGCACTTTAAATAAGCACTCTGAACCGGCTGCGATTTATTTTGAGTGCATGTGCTGTATAATAGTCTGTGGATAATCATGTGGTTAATTGCAAAAAGAAAAATGAAACAATTGACTTGCACAGTGCATATAAAAATATATTTTTTTGTGTTTTTATTTTTATTATTTAGAAAAAAGCATTGACAATAACATGCAGGTTTTCAGATATTACTAAATGCTATGTTTTAGGCTCATACAGTTTTGTTGACAGAATCATATTTTTGGCATTATGGCTATAATATGGAAATTCAAGTTCATTGCATATATTTTTCTGTGTGTGTGTGTGTGTGTGTGTGTGTGTGTGCGCGTGTGTGTGTTGAGTCTAAAACATCTGTAGGATTTCGCTTTAAAAACATATATTAAATACCTACTTAAGACTGTTTTGTTTAAAAAAACTATTTGAATGAAAATGCATTAATTTTGTTAGAAAAAGCTTCAAAAGTTAAAAAGTTTGATTTAAATAAAGCGTTTGGTTAAAAGTTAACACACTTTAAATGTTTTGGAGTCTTATAACACTATATCTTTAAGCAAATGTTAATAGTTTAAAATGAAAACAATATCAATTTAACAGCCCATTTTCTTGTTTCTTTTCTAATGAAAGTGTGATTAACATACTTCCATATAAATTATAGATATAAAATAAAACAGATACGGGGATGGTGTTAGTAGATTTGCAGTTTTACAGATACTGTATTGAATAACGTGTCACAATCAGGCCTGTGTGTAGATCAGTTCCACTGGCATGAGCAGTCCATGGGCTCCTGGTAGTAATAGTCCACCGTTGTGGCATTTCGAGTGCAGTACAGCTGAATGATGCGGTTCTGAAGGCCGTTTTCTCGGCAGCACTTGCAGAAACGTGCGTGACTGTTAATGTTGAAGTTAAAGATGGTGGCAGATGGACATTTCCCATCGCATGAGTACACGGTCACCTGAGGGAAAAAAGAGACCTTATTTACAGTTGTAGTCAAAATGATTAGTCCTCCTGAGAATTTTGTATTCTTTTTCAAATTTTTCCTAAGTGCTGTTAAATAGAGGACGTACATTTTCACAGAATTTCTTTCATGTTTGCTGGAATATTTTTGTAAATTAAATAATAATAAAAAAAAAATTTAATTAAGTTTTGAATTTTTTTATTATAATTTTTATGGTCAATTTTATTAGCAAATCGATTGTCTAGAGAACAAACCATTGTCTAATTAACCTAATTTACCTAGATAAGCTTTTAAATTGCAATTTAAACTAAATATTAGCAAATATTAGCAAATACCCTTCGAGTAGCCAGAGAGGGGGGGTTGAAGGGGGAGTTTGGGGCTGACAATGGAGAAGTGAAGATCGAGGGGGAATGAGGATTATGATCGTGAAGTGCAGGGGGGTTTAGAGGTGTTGGGGGTGGGGGTGTGGGGTAAGGGTTGGAGATCGCAAAATGAAGGGGCACTTTTATTCATTTTGAGGGGCATTCCCCACCCCCAACCCAATTTTCACAGTATTTCCTACAATATTTAATCTTCTGGAGTAAGTCGTATTTGTTTTTGTTTGCCTGGAATAAGAGTAGTTTTTACATTTTTTATTATCATTGTAAGGTCAAAAATATTAGCTTCCTTAGGATTTTTTTTCTCGATTGTTAACAGACAAACCCCTGTTGTCCAATAACCTGTCTTAATAACCTAATTAACCCAGTTAAGCATAGGCCTGGCCAGAGACCACGGAGATAACAGCAAAGAAAAAAAAATGCATTGAAAACATGTAACAGATGTAAGGCGTAATATGAATGTAATTTAATGTTGATGATTAACACAACAATTTAGCTAGTTTGTCAATCAAATTTCAAGTCCCCCTCCGCACAAAAATGGAACTGTCCAACCCCGCATGTTGCACTGATGAGCGCTGTTTATTACTGGAGTAATAACTAAAATTGCTGGCCAGCGGACTATTCTATTTGCTGGTCTAGGACATAAGTAATAAAACGACAAATGAGTATTATAATAATAATATATTATAATAAAATATATACACTGGTTTAACTTGTTTTCAGCATTAAATGAAATTGGTAGTTTCATTGTAACGTAGTTTAGCCTATAGTGTAGTAATCTTGTTTAGGCAATCGTTTGGAGCTTTACATTTTAAAGGTCAAATATTTATTGCTGAATTGCAAGTTTAGTTTTCAATTGGCTTCGTGAAAATGAATGATTTCGTATTCTCAGGGCTGGCGCATCCAGAGGTGACCTAGGGTGGTAGAATAGTGAGGGCTGTATCCTCTCTAATATTAATTATTATTATTATTATTATTATTATTATTATTATTATTATTATTATTATTATTATTATTATTATTATTATTATTATTATTATTATTATTATTATTATTAATAGTAATAAAAGCAACAAGGAGTAATAATTTAATTTGAAAATGCATACAGTAAGTAATAAATAAATATTTAATAAATAAGTATTTAACAATTTTTTAAATATTTAATAAATGCCGTCTTGAACAGAATTTCGATTCGATTTCTAAAAGTAATAATAATAAAAAATAAATAAAATGACCCCAAGATCAGTGGGTGAGTTTAATAAAATAATTTAATGTGTGTGTTGAATATAATAGACGTTTGTTGATTAGGCAGTGCTTTTGTTAAAACCTCTTCTTGGTCGGTCGCAAATCTTTTTAAATGTATTAAAGGGCAGCGCAAATATTAGCCTTACCCTGGAGTTTGTTCACCCTCCGCCTATGCAGTTAAGCCTTTAAACTGAATACTAGTATCTTGTAATATAACTAGTAAAATAATATGTACTGTGATCATTGTAAAATAAATTAGTTATTAGATATTAGCTAATAAAAATATTATGTTTAAAAATGTGTTAAAAGCACTTGGGAATTATTTTAAAAATAATATTTTTTACTAGGGGGCTAATAGTTTTGACTTCAACTGTATGCAAGAAAGCAAATTAATCGCTTTATGACAGTAAATTGTAGCGTAAATGTGTGTAAAACACTCACAGGTGCATTGCTTCTACAGTCATCTTTTCTGATGGTGGTTCTGATGGCGACTCTCTTACAGGTTTTACCGTCTTCTTTGCCTACACACACACACAATACATGAAATAATATGATTTACATATGAATATGTTCATAATTCACCCATAACTGTTTTTCTATTACTGTATGCCTGAAAATGAGTACTAAAAATATTTTGCGTATGCTCACCCATAAAAAAAGCAATAAATAGTAACTAAAATAAAGAAACATGGAACATTGTGTATATGTACGCAATAAAAGTTTAAAAGTGGCTCGAGTTGTATCCACAGCACTTGCCCAGAGACCCTTTCGGTTGGGAGTTTATTGAGGTACAGTAGGTAACATAATAAAAACTCAACACAGGCTCATTCTGAAAACGTAGCCCTGCGGACGTTTCTGGAGACAGCAAATTATGTAGCCAGAGGTACTGGCTGCATTTTATTTTTTCTAAACGAACGGTACAGGGCGGTGTGACGGCGTTCCATTTCATGCTTACCAGCTGAACGCTTAATTCCATGTGAACGGCATTCCAGCTGCAACTAGTTTGTCCCGTTAGCGAGCCACGTATGTCAGCGGATATGAGACGCAGAGAGGAGTTGACCACGAAGACGGGGTTCAAGTCCAGTGCAGAGCAGTTCCACAAAGCAGGTAAGACAAAAACAGATTCCAAAAAATAAAACAAACAAGTGAATAGCAGGGTGACAATGTGGTAAAATCTGAAAGCGTGGTGTAAAAAAAAAAAAATCAGACAAGGGGTTTTCTTTTTTCGGATTGCTTTTGAAACGTATTGGTTGGGTTTAGGGAAGCGGGCGGATGGGTCAATCAATAAAACTGGTTGGGTTTAGGAAAGGGGGAGGGTGGGTCAGCCGATCGCTCGCTCAGTCAGTCATTCCGTCAGTCAAAAAGTCGACAGCGGACTCTGGTGGGATTACGCGAGAACAGCAGGCGCGAATGGCACTCGTGAGGGAAATTTGAGATCTCAAAAAGCATACATGGTGACCTCTGGTGGATTTGCGAAAACAAAAACTGCAGAAAAACGTGCCAGCGGGACACTTTTCACGGCCCGCAGAGGTACGTTTTCAGAATGAGCCTGGGTTGCAACAACTGGACATCCAGCCATGGGGCCCAAGTCCTGAAACTCACCCTTTCTACACTCTCAGAAATAAAGGTACAGGAGCTGTCACTGGGGCAGTACCTTTTCAAAAGGTACATATTTGTACCCAAAGAGTCCACAGTGGTACCTCAAAGGTGCATATTAGTGCCCAAATGTACCTAAAAAGTACCTTTGAGGTACCACTGTGGACTCTTTGGGTACAAATATGTACCTTTTGAAAAGGTACTGCCCCAGTGACAGCTCCTGTACCTTTATTTCTGAGAGTGAACTTTTACTTAATTTTTTTTTTATTTTGCTGTTTTTTTAAATCACTCAATCTTCTTTTCTATGTTTTATCTATGGGTGCTTTCACATCTGTGGTTTGGTTCATTTGGTCCAGACCAAGGGCAACGAATGATACTTTGTAGCATTTTTCTGCCGTTTTTGGGTCCTTTTCACACCACACTGATTGCGTTGGTCCAAACCAGTTGAAAAGAACCAAAAAGCAGTCATGTAAGGCAGTCATATGACAAAATCCACATCACTCATTGGCCAGCTGTTATTGAATGCATTTCCTAAACTGCTTTTCAATTGGTCAGAATGAACATGCGGGAAAATGCCAATGGAACTCCCGCAAGTAAACAAACCGGCAAACACATAATGTTGCTTTTGACTATGGAGGGACGACTGCGCTGGCTGATTGTATCCCTGCTCATAGTGTACTATCTAGTTTGTACAGTATACATCACTTTAGACAAACTATACATTTCGAGAATGAAGTGCGGCTGCGACTGGAAATCAATGTTTTGATGCATTGTAAGCGGTGAAGGCGCATCGCAAGTCAATTCAGGAGGAGGCGTTAATTTAACTAAACATGGTCATCTTCCGGAAATATTACCAATGACCATTAGGTTTAAAACTGCTGGTAAAGCGCTGTCAACAAATATTTTTCCTCCACACCCCATAAGATGGGACAGCAAGATTAGTCCAAAAAGGCGCAGTACTTTTTGTGGTTGGGTCTGTTTTAGTTCGGATCATGTTCTCACCACAAATGAACCGCTTCAGGGTTCGTATGAAGGCGTTCCAAGACCACCTGTTCAAGGAGGTCTCGGTATGCTTTTTGTTCTGCTTTTGGTGCGCATTCGAGTACGATTGCTAAAATCACACCTGCCCAAAAGAACCGCACCAAGTGGGATAACGAACTGCGATTCAACTGAACTAAGTAAGGCAGGTGTGAAAACACCCTTAATGCAAGCTCTACCTTTTAAATGATTAGTTTTCTTAAAATGAATTTACAAATAAAAATAATAAGTATATATTGTTTATAAATTTGACTGCTGGACTGCTCCATGATTGGAGTGATGTATATTTCCTTTTATAATATAATTATTATTACATAACATTATATCACTAAATTAATATAATATTTTATTGTATATTAAATAATATTTAATTACGTAAAACTTTTATTTGTTTGACTCTCACTATACAAAATATGACAGAAAACGATGTTATATATAGTTTATAGATAAATTTAAACTTCTAGATATTTATTGGGGGCCCCCAGATGTCCTGGGCCCTAAGCGGCCACTTACCTTACTTATTGGTTAAATCCGCCCCTGATTATATAGGTTTAAGCAGTATACTCAAATAAAGAAAAATCCATTTTAGTGGTATGAAATAATAAAGGGCATACGGTAAAAGAACAACACCAGGGTGAATAAATCATTCATTTTTGGGTGAACTATGCTTTAAATGTAACATGACAATATTCACAATAAAAGAATAGCTTTTTAACGAACTTGACAGCAAAACTAAACACACACACCCACACATACACACAATAACACAGCAGGCTCACTGACTATTATTGCTGCACATTGGGGGCTCCACTTGATTGACATGTTTAGCTACCTTGGCAACATCTGTCTGACAATGATCAAGTGGCACCATTGAGAAGTGAACTTTTCACCCATATGCAATTTTAGTTCATAAAACAATGTTCAAATAAAAGGTGTTTAAGTCCTTTGAGGTCAATGTGTGTGTGTGTGTGTGTGTGTGTGTGTGTGTGTGTGTGTGTGTGTGTGTGTGTGTGTGTGTGTGTGTGTGTGTGTGTGTGTGTGTGTGTGTGTGTGTGTGTGTTCATTTTGACTCTGCTACTCCTGAGGTTGAATCAGAGGACAGGTTTTAAAGATTTATCATGGGGTTTCAACAGGAGATGAATCAAAACTTCACAGCTGTGTGTTAGGGAGGAACAGCTGATGAGTGTGTTTGAAACGCAGTCGTGTCTGTGTTTGTGTCTGAATGTTGCACGGATGTTTAAGAGTGAGGGTTTAAAATGAATAGTTTACTCACCTTCATGTCATACATACATTGAAATACATGATTAATTTTTTTCATGGATTTGCTACATGTTTTAAGGTATTGTAAGTGGTTGCAAACAATTTATATGGGCTTAATTTAAATAAACAAATTAAGTTGAACATTACTAAATTTAAGTTGTTTGTTTAAATTCAGCCCATATAAGTTGTTTGCAACCAATACCTCTACCTTACAAAATTTAGCAAATCCAACAAACTTTTTTTCAGTGTACCAAATCCATATAGTATGTGCAAAGAATGAATGAATATATATAAAAATATGGAAAAAATAAGAGACCACTTGAAATTTTGTGTTTTTTTCTAGGTTTACAGGATTTATTCATTTTGTGTTTGAGTAAATGTACTCTAATTCTGTAAACATCTTTCAAGTTCAGAGTAAAAACCTAGTCATTTTGAAATAAAATCATAAAAATTCTATGAGAAGTTGTTGGTTTTAGCTCTTTTAGTATTATGTTATGACTATGTTTTATGAAATGACTATAGTCACCCGCTTTCAATGTTATCACTTGATTGAATGGGTGTTATCAGTGGTTATCAGCTGACAGATATGGGCCAGTAGGGGCCTTCTGCACCTACTGGTAGGCTCAGAAGGCTGTTATCATCCATCCACATGGTTAATCAGCTATACTAAAAGAAAAGTCACCAGATCCAGATCTGTTTTTACATTACTGTGACATTTGGTTTAGGGTTGGGGTAGACAATAATGAAATACAATCCATGGGAAATTTTATAAATAATATAAATAATTCTTGTTAACTTGCTGTAGCCGTATGTGATCTATAGCTGATTAACCATGTGAATGGATGATAACAGCCTTCTGAGCCTACTAGTAGGTGCAGAAGGCCCCTACTAGCCCATATCTATCAGCTGATAACCACTGATAATTAGGGATGGGTATTGTTAAGGTTTTACCGATATTACTACTTTTATCGATACCACTTATCGGTTTGGTACTTTAACGGTTCTCTTATCTGTACTTTTTGTCGTGTTTTTTTAATGGAAAAAAACTAAATTAAACAATCAACAACACTTTATTTTATTATTACATTTTTAATATAAAATAAAACAAAATCAATAATTGTAAAACAAATAAAGTTTTTTTTTTCCTGTAAAAGAATGCACAATGGTTTGAAGGAAAATGACTCTCAGTTTTTAACCATTCTTTTGGAGAAAAATATACACGTCTGACTTTTCTGGCAGTCTCTTGGATCTTTCTTGGTTTATTCTGCTCCCTGCAGCTGAAAATACCCTCTTTGTGTTGCAAAATGCAGTTAAATAATCAGATTTTTCATTAACGCATTCACATAAATGAGTTAATGGTATTTTGGGAGTTAACAATGTAAAATAAGCTATTTTTTAAAATAATTTCTTAATAACCATAGTTTATAATTAGGATATTCATAGGCTTTATTTGTAAATACAGTAATGTAAAAGCATTTTTAATGTTCAAGATTTATTTAGGCTACTGCAGAAAGAAATACTGTTTTCAATGTAACCGAATGTGTGTGTTTATTAAACTATTAATCTTATATTAATTTCAAGAGTTCACACTTAGATAATGCTCGACTATGATAGCAGGTTTGGCATGCTGTCCTGGGAGAGAACCCTGAGCTCGCAGATAGATGAGCCCAAGGTTCCCGCCTGGTCAATGAGCATTAGGAGGGATACGAGATCAGGAGTTTCTCGAGTGCCCCCTTTTGCTATGTATGCATTAAGTGCTTGTGACTGTATTACGATTCACTTATGTACATGTTTTTAGGCTGTGGGAGGAAACCGGAGGACCCATTGAAAACCCACGCAAACACAGGGAGAACATGCAAACTCCACGCTGGGGGGGCCAACTGGCTCAATTAGAACTTGAACCTGTGGCCTTCTTGCTGCGAGGCAGCAGTGCTAACCACTGAGCCACCGTGTTGCCCGATCATGAAAGAGGAGGAGGGAGAAGGGAAGGATGGGGGGGGGGGGGTTAAAAAAACGAAGATAAGGAATGAAGTTTAGGCAAGATATTTATAGTAGCTTTAGAATGATCTGATAGGCTAGCTCAGTGTTTTTCAACCTTTTTTGAGCCAGGGCACGTTTTTTACATTGGAAAAATTTTGCGGCACACCACTAACCAAAAATGTTATAAAATTACACTCTGAACGGTATATTTAATTACAATATAATTTCTCAATTTATTTATACTCAGTCAGTGTGAACCTGAAATCCTTCATACAAAAGAAAGCTTTCACTATATTGCCTTGAGCTCACTGAATCTTGTACAGAGCCCAATTCAGAGTTTGCAGTTGTCCTTTTTAAAAACTTCTCCCTGACTGTCACCTCGACCTCTCACGTGCATCATTAAATCTCTCGGAGGAACGAGGCAATCAGCTACGTGTTGCCACACGGACGAATATTAAATTACCCTCCCAGTCTTTACCGCACGGACACGCAGAAAATGATTAATAAATGTTTTATAAAATTTTACATTTTAAAAAAGTGACATTGGATTATTTCTCACGGCACACCTGACGATCTCTCACGGCACACTAGTGTGCCGCGGCACAGTGGTTGAAAAACACTGGGCTAGCTAATGATTAGCAATGAGGATCAGCTGTAGTCAATCATATCACGTGCTCCTCTCGAAATTATTTTGTGAAACTTCACTTAGAGAGACCTTATGTTTAGCTAGGCAGTCAAAAACTTTTTATTTGTCTTTCTGCAGTTTATGCACTCTTGAAAGATGCTTTGCCAGATTGCTTGCGTTTCCGCTTATATAAGAAAACAACTTGTTGCGTTTGTTGCAACGGGCATTGTCGGTGTCCACTCGGGAAATACAACCTGTTTGGTTCTCTCCGCCCGTCCGCAAGCTTACGAGCTGTGTGCGCGAGTTTGAGTCGCGAGCTATGTGTGAGCTATGTGTGCGCACAGCCGAGAACTGTGAAGGCTTTTATATTGACACGCACGCCATTGTACTATTGGGCGGAAACACGAGCATTTCTTATGTGAGGTTGCTAACTGTGCAGATGAATATCAAATACCGCAAATTAGAAAAGGCCGGTCAGTTAAATTATGCTACTGTAAGTAATGTTTATTCAGCAATAAATCTCCATTACCGATTTTTTACCGCTTATCGATCCTTCTGTCTTTTATAACGCATTACAGAGACCGATAAAGTATCGAGTTTCGGTATCCATCCCTACTGATAACGCCCATTCAATGAAGTGATAACATTCGAATCAGCTGCTATGGTATACTATATGCATTATAAAGGTTAAAGATATTTAAGAAAGATTTGAATTAATAATGAATAAAATCATCTATTCTTTTTATATTATAGCTTCACAATACTTGTGCACTGCATTACTTTTACAAATAATAACATTTTGCTACTACAGTATGCGTGATTGAAGAATTGCAGGTACATTTTGTGTCTCCAGGATAAACATTACGTTTAAAAATAATGCTGAAACCTTTTTGAATAATAAAACATTATATCAATTGATCTCTAAAAATAATGGTTGTATGGGTGTATGAAAATATCTACTCACACTATACCTATTTTGTCTGCCTCCTGAATCATACACTCAGTTTCAATAATCATGAAATATTTTAAGTTTAATTATCATCTTTTTTGTGTATTTACTAAGTTAAATAAACATTTGCATGAGACATCTATTATATATTATTTGTAAATGAAATAATAAAAACATCCATTTTGTGTCTGTCCGTACATTCTGTCAACTGTTACATTGGTTATAGAAGGGAAGAACAATCTGGAAAGCACCAATAGAAAAAGTATGTGAAACTCTGGAAGACACTGAGGCGTGCCGTTATTCTTCTTTCATTAATTTGTACAAAATATTTAAGAGACACCTATAGTAAATTAATTTGTCAACTCTGTGTGACGTTTCAGTGAATTTCTAATTCGCTTATTAAAAACAACAATAATATGATGGAAATATATCAAGTTCTGTTGTAGACATGTGGTGTCTGCTGTGAGGTTAGCATCTTGAGATAAAGCAGAAAATGGTGGAAAATTACAACTTTGTTATGATTGTAAAAAGTTAAACAATAAGTTAAACAACAGTTAGTAACAGAATCAAATGTTCCCTGTCATATTCTGGGCTTTTTTCACATTAATAAAGGATTTAATTTACTACATCATACATTTTTTGATACATTTTGTTATATGTCATTCAATTTTAAGGTAAATGAATGTAAAATGCTTGAAATGTACTCGCAATTCTGATAATCAATATAACTCTATATACTGTTGAAGTCAGAATTATTAGCCCTCATGAATTATTAGCCCCCTGAATTATTAGCCCCCTTGTATATTGTTTTCTCCAATTTCTGTTTAACGGAAAGGAGATTTTTTTCAACATGTTACTAAACATAATAGTTTTAATAACTCATTTCTAATAACTGATTTCTTTTATCTTTGCCATGATGACAGTAAAAAATATTTGACTAGATATTTTTCAAGATACTAGTATTCAGCTTAAAGTGACATTTAAAGGCTTAACTGGGTTAATAAGGCAGGTTAGGGTAATTAGGCAAATCATTGCATAACGATAGTTTGTTCTGTAGACTATCGAAAAAAATATTGCTTAGGAAAGCTAATAACATTGACCTTAAAATGGTTTTTAAAAAAATAAAAACTGCTTTTATTCTAGCCGAAATAAAACAAATAAGATTTTTTTCCAGAAGAAAAAATATTATAGGAAATACTGTGAAAAATTCCTTGCTCCGTTAAACATTATTTTGGAAAAATTTGAAAAAGAAATTCACTGGAGGGCTAAGAATTCTGACTTTAACTGTATGTATACTATATACAGTCAAGCCTTTAAGAAATTATTCATACCCCTGGCAAATTCTGACTTAATTTTTTTGTTCAAATGTTCATAAAAACTGAGAAATATGATGCCTTTTATACATCATCTTACTATCTTTTGGGAAAGCCTGTGTGATTTCCACTCAAAAAAAATAACAACAACAACAACAAAACTTGCTGGTTAAATAAAAGTAACTTCAAGTCAGAATTTGCCAGGGGTATGAATAATTTTAGGTTTGACTGTATATATATATATATATATATATATATATATATATATATATATATATATATATATATATATATATATATATATATATATATATATATATATATATATATATATATATATATATATATATATATATATCTATCTATATGTATTTATATATATATATATATATATATATATATATATATATATATATATATATATATATATATATATATATATATATATATATATATATATATATGTATATATATATATATATATATATATATATATATATATATATATATACACATATATATACATATATATGTGTATATATATATATATATATATATATATATGTGTGTATATATATATATGTATATATATATATATATATATATATATATATATATATATATATATATATATATATATATATATATATATATATATATATATATATATTGTATAGTATAAAGAACTAAAACAACATGAGGGAGGGTGTGTAATGATGACAGAATGACTATTATAAGCAAAATGTCTCAAACACCAAATCAATCGATTCCCTTAAACAAAAAGAAAACAACATCAAGCCTGAAAGAGAGATAAGTGTCAAGCATTTTCTTTCAACACACACTAACACCATGTTATGAGACACAGATAAAGATAATTCAGTAGATGAGTGAGTACCTGAATCACAGTTAGTACTAGCAGTGGGTGTAACTGGACTAACGGAAAAAGGCAACAAACCGAGTCCAGCACCTGAGAAACACACAGGGCACGTTCACAAACTCAGTCACTAACATTGGCTCTCAGTTGGATCAAGTCGCTCGGAAAAGCTTCCAGCACGCAGTGCAATCGCAAGAGCCCCCAAACCAATGCAAACACACACAAACCTGCGCCCCAAAAACACAGTGCCAGCAGATGAACAGCACACAGCCAGCAAAAAGCCAGACACGAGTCGAGTTTTTCCTCAAAATCACCTCTGAATCCTGGATCATGCCATGCCAATGTAATCAAGAATACTGGCTCTTATCTGAGGCTTTATTAGAAACAGATTCATGCCGCATTTTATAAATATGCTTTGCTTGGTTTGCAAGTAATGCCAAAAATGTTTAGACTATCGTTTAAAAGGTCTGGGGTCAGTAAGATTTGTTTTTAATCTGTCATCAGTGATGTATCAAATTGATCAAAAGCAACAGTACATTGATAATAATAAAAATATTTTCTTGTCACATAAATGTTGTTCTTTTGAACTTTCTATTTACTACAGAATATCAAAAACATTATAATATACAGTTCAAGAATTATGAGCCCTCCTAAATTATGAGCCCTCCTTGTTGATTTTTATCCCTGATATCTGTTTAACGGAGTAACATTTCTAAACATAATAGTTTTAATAACTTATTTCTAATAATTGATTTCTTTTATCTTTACCATGATGACAGCACATAATATTTACTAGATACTTTTCAAGACACTATTATTCAGCTTAAAGTGACATTTATAGACGTTAATTATTTTAATTAGGCAAACCATTGTATAACGATGATTTGTTCTGTAGACAATCTAAGAAAAAATGTTGCTTAAGGGGGCTGAAAGTGGTTTTAAAACTGCTTTTATTCTAGCTGAAATAAAACAAATAAGACTTCCTCCAGAAGAAAAAATATGATAGGAAATACTGGGAAAAATTCTTTGCTCCATTAAATATTACTTGCAAAATATCTGAGAAAGAATAAATATTTCACAGGAGGGCGAATCATTTGACTTTCACTGTATATATAGACTATGTAATTAGTCAAATTGCTTTCAAGCACAACACTGTAATTTACAGAAGAAATGTTTAAAATGGCATTCAGTTTATAGAGGATATTTTTCTGAAAAAGTTAAATAGCACAAAGTCTTGTCAGGCATATTTAAAACAAGAATAATTTGGTGACATAAAAAAGAAAGCCCCAAGATACTAATAGCTGTCTTTTATACTGTAAAATTATACTGTAAATTTTAAATGAACATTTATATTTTACCACTGTCCTTCAAACACTCGTTTTGACCCCATTTTTAATAATAAGTATGTTGTTTTATTTTTGCATAAAAGTATTAATTTTGTCTTGTCTGTATGTGCACTGTCAAAAATTGCTAGTTGCCAGTAATGCTGTAAAATTCACAAGTGCACTGTAAATTAATAATTACAACTGTGCTGTAAAACTACAGCACAATTGTAGTTGTTCATTTACTGTGTGCTCATTACTGAAATCGCCACTAACACTGTAAAATGTACAAGCGCACTGTACATTAATAATTACAATTGTCCTGCAAAATTACAGCACCATTGTAATTGTTAATTTCAGTGCACCTAGCAGGCACAGGATGTCAATATGACATCAGATTGACATTGTACCCCAACGTCGTGGGGAAGTTGCATTTTGTTAGAAAATGAAAATCGGGTTGACGTCAGAACCCAATGTCAGGCCAAAGTAAATGTCCAACCTCCAACCTAAAATCAACCAAATATCAACGTTTAATTATGTTACAGCTTGACGTTGTGTAGACGTTACCAATATGACGTCTATCAGACGTTGGATTTTGGTTGCCATACCTGATGAATAAATGTCAGTATTTGACATCAATATGACTTTGGTTTAAGATGTTGGCTCGACATTGGATTTTGGACACTTTCCAACACAACCTAAAGTCAACCAAATATCAACGTCATTTGATGTCATTATTGGACATCAAAATAATGTTGTTCCTAGACGCTGGCTAGACATTTTGATAGAGCTAGAATTTTGATCACCTGATGTCATAACCTAAATCTAATCTAATATTAAAGTCTTATGACATTGTGTGCCTGCTGGGCACTTGTACATTTTACAGTATTACTGGCAACCAAAATTGCTAGTAATACTGTACATTTTACAGTAATTTTTGTACAGTGTGTTTATTTGACTCCTAAATTGCTGGTATACTCTGCTGGTATAATCTTATTTAATGTCATACTGAAGAATAAAGTCATACTGGATGGCCTGAAGGTAAATTTCACAGCAAAATTAGATTTTTTTGTGAGTAAACTACCCTTTAGAAAACCACAAATCATAACCCCACATCATAAAAACCACAAGACAAAAGTAAAATGAAGAACGCATAAAGAGGAGAATTGTAAGCTTTCACCACAAACATAACAAAACGGTCCAATGACATTTCTTCCTTGATTACGGCATATAGAATCATTGCATATTAGCAAGATTTAAGAACAAGCACAAAAAAACTGCAATTTGAAAAAAGAATGAAGATTTGTACAGCAGCTCTCATTTTGTTCACCCCGCAGGAACAACAGAGAGCATCTAAACGCGTCCCGCAGCTAGTAAAGCCCAGCACTGCGTCTCCATCATGCGGCTTCAAACAGCCCCAGCAATCCCAGAAAGCACAGCCAGCCACAAACACAAAATACTTACACGTCTTGCAGCAACCGTCCACATACGTCTGAACTACACCTCCATTCTGAAAGAGGAAACACACAGGGGTCAGAAAAACGATGGTGTGAATGCATACAGTAGTAGAGTGCCTATAGAAAAGTCCCCATACCACCCATTCATTGTAAATAAACAGTCGAAACGGTCAGTAATATGTTTTATTATTATTATTATTAATATTATTATTAATTCATTAGAAAAAGCTGCAAATAAATTAACAAACAGTTTCACCTACTAAAATTAATAGCTAAAGAAATTGAATCAAATCTCATTAACCAGCGAATGAATCTCTCATTTAGACTTTTCATTTGATTACAGTTAATATATGGAGGATGCAAAAACAATAAATAAATAAACACGCAAATAAATAAATGAGTTATTAAAATTCATAAATCCCTGCATAAAAAAACAAATAAATGAACACGCAAATAAATAAATAAATAAATGAGTTATTAAAATCCATAAATCCCTGCATAAAAAACAAATAAATAAACACGCAAATAAATAAATAAATGAGTTATTAAAATCCATAAATCCCTGCATAAAAAAAACAATAAATAAATACGCAAAATAAATAAAGCTGTATAAAAATCCACAAATTCCTGCATAAACAAATTCATAATTTATTAATAGTGCAGGCTAATAATTAATAATTAAATAATTAATAAATAAATTACATGAATCTTGGGGGAATAAGAAAATGCTAAACTGAAAGTTGATTCAACCCCCGCCCCCACCCCCCTTCAAACGTTTATTCATTTTTGAACATAATCCCGTATTTACATTTACTTTTCCTCAGCTCAACATGCTAATGAGAGGCTGTCTGTCAATCATCAGAAGGCGGTCTTTATGCTATTATTAGATGATTGTTAGAAAAATGTGGTATTTGTTTTTTTGACTGGCTTCTGATGATTGACAGACAGCCTCTCATTAGCATGTTGAGCTGAGGAAAAGTAAATGTGGGATTACTTTCCAAAATGAACAACTGTTTGAAGGTGGGGGGGGGGGGTCTAACTTCTAATTTAGCATTTTCTTATTCTCCCAACAATCATGTAATTTATTTAATTAGTTATCAGCCTGCACCATTAATTATGTATATACTTATGCAGGAATTTGTGATTTTTTTGATCATTTATTTATTTGTTTGTCTATTTATTTATGTATTGTTTTTGCAGGTTTCGTCCTCCAAATAAGAGAGGTGTCACTTTAAAAATGCACAGATCTAGAATGAAAGCACTCAATTGCTTTCTTTACTTTTTATGCTCATTTAAGACTAAATTTGTTGTGTTTAAAAGAAAACCCACCAAGAACAACATGTTTAGATGTTGTTGTTATTATTATTATTAGTAGTAGTATTATTATGTGTATTTGTACCCAAAACCCAGAGTATCTACTTTCTCTCCACTTCAAATCGCACTTACAGAATCTGTTTGGGAAACTGCGTCTATTATCAATATTGGAGCGTATCTGACAGTCACTGCTACATGAACTGACTGTTTTGAGGACTACATAAGAGGGGCAACGGCGCTTGTAATGGAAAGGAAGGGAATCCCGCTGTTTTTGTATTTATTTCAAGGTGTTTTCATTCCTATATAAAATAAAAGCACAGAACAGATTCATATTTAAGAGCAAGGTGGTTCCCCTGGTGGTTCGGCTGTATGGGTTAAGTATAGGGAGGATCGGCTGTTTAATATTTATTGCCACCCTTCATAGAAAGATTACAAATACGGGAGAAATATGGGAAAATACCTTTATTGGATGATAGCAGGATAAAATAAAAGTAAAAATAAAATACGGGAGGGTTGACAGGTATGCATCTTTTTTTCAAATTACACCCTGCTTTAAAACGACCTTCGGGTTGGTGAAGTTTGTTCCTCACTACTGTCGCCACTGGCTTGGTTGGTTTGGGACTTGTGGAGCTGCGCATCGATGGATTTGCTCTTCAGTGAACCACAGTGAACTGAACTAAACTCAACTCTGAAAACTGGACTGACACAGTTTCAATTTACTAGAACTTCTGTTTTAAGCTGCTTTGACACACTCTACATTGTAAAAGTGCTATAGAAATAAACAAACGTGAATAAAGTAGTAGAAAGGAACAGGTTAGGAGAAAGCTACAAAAACCTTTCAATAAGGCTGGAAAAGTTATTTGGACTGTGATTTGATTTTATGCAGTATGACCAATAAAGTAATTATTTCAAAAGGGCATAATGATTTTTATAGGCGCTATATTGATCAGAGTCAGACCTGTATACACTCGGTGTCGTTGAAAGGAGGACAGACGACCCCAGAAGCCAGAACTACAGCGCCGACCGCAGTCTCCATACAGTCAAACCGTGTGCAGTTTGCCACCCACGAGCTGCCCGCCTGCAAACACCAGCACAAACACCATCAGCTTCATGCATTTGAGCTTTCTATTGTTAAAGTACACATGAAATCCAAACTAACCACATTGATTTTGTTAGCTGACTTTGCTAATTTTGTGGTGAACAATTCATCTGTGAATGTCATTAAGAAAAAATATAGTATCCAGTGAAATCTGGAAATGCACCTGCTGTTTGTTTTCAGTTAAATTCTCAAATTATGTGTGTCTGAGGTATTGGGCGGGGCTAACACAGTTAACCACGCCCCTCCAACTGTCAGTTTTGACAACAAACAGTAATGATAAGGAGGCGTCTGCTAAAGGTTGTAATAACTCTTCTAAATCCTGATCTATCAGAATGAAATGCCTACTTCACTACATCCAATCAGCTCGCAGTACAAAAACAAGCCACGCCCACTGTTTTCTCATTTAATATTCGGTTTCTCTAGGAACTGCAATATAATACAAAAAAAACCTGGTTGCAGCTTCCAGTTCATGCAAACTCAAACTATTTCTTGAAAATGATGTGGTTTTGATGGTATGTTTGCAACTTGTACTGCTTACATTCTGGGGACCAAATGTCCCCACATGTATATCAACATTACAACATTTTGAAATGCTTTGGTCCGCATGAAGAAAAAACTGCTCATAAATCACACAGAATGTAGTATTTTGAGAAATGTAATGTTTCCTGTGAGGGTTGGGTTTCATGGTAGGGTTGGGGGATAGAATATACAATTTATGGGAAGTCCCTATAAAAATACTTGTACCAGTGTGTGTACTTGTTTATGTGTTTTATGAGGACACACAGTTGTATGAAGACATGGGTATGACCTGGTATGACCTAGTCCCAAAGTCTAGTACCCATGTCTCTCCATTAAGGGGGATTATGCAGACATGGCTTTTGTCCTCATAATTCCAAATGCTTAAAAATCATATTCAAAGGGGCCTTTTGACATTTAAAATTTGTTTTTACTGTGAGGGTTAGGATAAGGTTAAGGCCATATATTTCCAGTATAAAATATATTATACCTATAAACCATCTATCTATCTATCCATCCATCCATCCATCCATCCATCCATCCATCCATCCATCCATCCATCCATCCATCCATCCATCCATCCATCCATCCATCCATCCATCCATCTATCTATCTATCTATCGTGTATATACAGTATGTGTATGTTTCTGGCATACAGCAGCAATACATTTATGGATAAATTTGATGGGGGAAAAAAACAACCAGAGATAATTTGACATTCATTTATGAAATTTTTCTGTAAACAGGGCAAATGTACACTTAAAAGAAACAAACATACTTTATTCACTGTATTTATGAACAATTTAAAAGAAGAATTGTTCACAAATACTGTGAATAAAGTTTGTTTGTTTCTTTTAAGTGTACATTTACTCTTAGAAAGTACCAGTAGGTGAGAGTAGATTCTGTATTTTTGTAGTGCCGCTGTTTCCACTTGGATATGAGCATGAGATGTTTTTGCATAATTTGAGGTCAGAAAGTTTTAGTTTGAAATATTTGAATACATTTATCGTTTATCAAGATAATAAAAAGTGATAGTAGAGAAATTTATAATGATATAAAATATTTATGCATCAAATAAATGCTTTTCTTAAATGTAATTCGGTGTAATAACTGTGCATATATCAAAATAATCTTGTCAGAAAAACTAATCTTATTTAGAACAAGAATCTTTGATCACTGATGACATTAACAAGATTACAATTTTGAACATCGCAGTGCAGCCTCAAAATATTAATTTGTTGTCATTTCAAATGTTTATACTTTATCATAGTTCTTCAAACCATTATGTTTTTCTCATTTTAATAATGTGCATGGGGCGGCACGGTGGATCAGTGGTTAGCACTGTCACCTTACAGCAAGAAGGTCGCTGGTTCGATTCCCGGTTGGGTCTGTTGGCATTTCTATGTGGAGTTTGCATGTTCTCCCCATGTTAGCCACAGTCCAAAGACATGCGCTATGTGTGTGTGTGTGAATGTGAGTGTATGGGTGTTTCCCAGTACTGGGTTGCAGCTAGGGCATCCGCTTTGTAAAACATATGCTGGAATAGTTGGTGGTTCATTCCACTGTGGCGACCCCTGATGAATAAAGGACTAAGCCGAAAGAAAATGAATGTTTACTCTGAATGAAAATGGACGATTGCTTCATTCATATTGTTCATAAACTATTTTTTTTTCTCATAAAAGTAGCCAAACTTTTCCTGTAAAAATGTTGTGCTTTCGACTGTGTGTGTGTGTGTGTGTTTATTTCTGATCTACGGCAGCAATACTTTTGTGGATAAACTGGCTTAAAAAAAGAAACGCCCCCAGAAAATCTGATAAAACATCCATTTGTGAACATGTTCAAAGGGAAAATGTTCGCCAATACAGTGAATGAAGTTTGCTTGTTTCTTTCAAGGGTAAACTTTAATAGAAAGTCCCAGAAGGTGAGTGCAGATTACCATAAATACTTCTGTAGTGCCGTTTTCACTGGGGTATGAGCAGGAGATGTTTTTGCAGGACCCGCAGCAGACGTGTGGATCAGATGATGGGACATAAACCTGATGCTAAAGTAATAAAAATAGTATAAAACAAACAAACAAACAAACAAACAAACAAACAAACAAACAAACAAACAACAATATTCAAATATAAATAACCATATAAATATACAAATAATTTGGACAATTCAAACCACTTTAAAATTCTCAGTGAATTGATTGTGTTTGGGTTTCAGTAAAATTATCATATTTATTTTATTCTGTAAAGGTATAATAACATTTCTTTTTTTTTTTATAATAATTTTTTCAGGGTTTTCACCTTTAATGGACAGGACAGTAGAGAGTATAGAAAGCATGGGGAGCAGAGAGAAGGGAAGGATCGGCATAGGACCGTGAAGCGGAAATGGAACTCGGGTCGCAGTGAGCGCATGTGTCGACGCACTAACCACAACACCACTGCCGCCGACATAACATTTCTTCTAAATGTAAAATAAACATATTGTCATACAGAACTTTATAATGACAGTTAGAAGGTCTAACAAATGTTTTCATTTATTGCTATAGAAAATCAGGATTAATTCACCAACTCTTAATTCAGAACTGATGGAAAAACTGAATATAAATGATTAAAAATGAATATAAATGTCTGAAAAAAATGGCACCTTTTTGGTAATTTTATGCTAAAAAGGCTCTAAATGACAACATCCCTTTCTTCATGTGTTCAATACTTTTTCCCTGCGTCATTTCATTTTATTACACTTCATTTGTAAACTTCATTTGAAAGAAAGAACTGTGCACAAAAAGAGAAAAAATGGCTAAAACTGAATTCAGGGTTTAAATAATAGTTATTAAGTATAGCAAGTAATTATCTTGATTATTTCCAAAAACCTAAAGGACTCACAGATTCACATTTCTCAGAGCAGTTGGCAGTGGTGACCTCCATGGCGTAGAAACCAGTGTTGGGGTCCTTATGTGTGAGGCACTGGACGGTGTAACACAGTTCCCCCTCAAAATACTGCACCATAGACTGTCCTGGGTTCAGTATTGTCACACCCTGAAACAGACACACTTCTGCCTTCACTACACTCACACACACAAACACACATGCCCAAACACACACACCCACACACACTTGTGTTTCCGGTTTCTTTGAACAGGGTGGTATTTTGAGTGTGAGTGTGTGCTTGAGTCTTACTGCAGTGATACAGTGGGCATCCACAGGGGCCGCCGGGGTCTGGTTCCTCCACTCTCACTTCACCCTTTAGCAAAAAGGTCACCGTATAATAGTTTGGTTACAGGACAGTTTGCTATGACAATAACAAAATCTATTATACAGTCGATTCTAACGAATACAGAATATAATCTAGAACACTCACCATGGTGCAGGCAGGAAGTGTAAGATTGTGACACTGACATTCTAAAAAGCACCAAAACAAAAGTTACAAATGTAACTGTGTGTATATGTGAGAATAAACAATAATAAAATAAAAGAAACAAAAGTAAAATGACTTTAAGATTATCTAATGTTTTTCAGGCCAGGTAATCTCCAAACAGTGCTGTTTTGTGTACTAATACATCCTACATATGTGATAAATTCATAATATATATGAATGTGTATATATACAGTGGAGGAAATAAGTATTGAACACATCATGTTTTTTCCTGGGAATATTATTTCTAAAGGAGCTGTTGACATGGAATTAAAGCAGATTTTGGTAAAAACCCAAACAATACAAACATAATAATAATAAAAAACAAATCTGAAAAAATGAGTTATGTGTAATATCAACATAATCACACAAGGAGCTACTGAAATGTATTTAATACTTTATATAAAAGGCTTTTTTGTGGACGGCAGCTTAAAGACGCCTTTCATATGGAGAATGAAGTCACAAAAATTGCTCAGGTGTGAGTTTTTCAACAGAGTGTAAAAATCTTGATTGTGTCTGTGGGTCTCGTCTCTCAAATCTGAGCTTTAATTTGTATTTTCTATTGGATTCAAGTTAGGTGATTGGCTGGGCCATTCTACAGCTTGATTTTCTTTCTCTGAAAGCATTTGAGAGTTTCCTTGGCTGTGTTTTGGATCATTGTCTTGCTGAAATGTCCACCCTGGTTTCATCTTCATCCTCCTGCTAATGTAGATGTTGGACTGAAGCAGCTAATATTTGTTTACAATGATGAAGGGCAGAGGGTTGCTGAAGAACTACTGAGAGATTTCAGCTGCTGTCTGGGCTTTCACTGCCTATCTACACCTCCTTTTCTTCATGTGTTCAATACTTTTTCCCAGCGTCATTTCATTTTATTACATTTTATTTGTAAACTTCATTTGAAAGAAATAACTGTGCACAAAAAGAGAAAAAATGGCTAAAACTTAATTCAGGGTTTAAATAATAGTGATTAAGTATAGCAAGTAATTATCTTGATTATTTAAGAAACCTAAAGGTGTCAGTACCACAGTGTGTTTCTGGACAGCAGCTGTCCAGCACGGGTCTCTTTATCAGCACAGCTCCAGGAGCACAACTCACACTGGACTCAGGACACAGACTCATATCACACACTGAAAGAGTAACACACACACACACACACACACACACACACACACAGATTCTCCTTTCATCATCGAACACTAAATGACAGTGTGGTTCTGTCCAGTGAGTGCTTATAACTACCGCAATGATACTGTGGGCAGCAGTGATTGGTGGTGTTCGTATCCACAGCTAGTATCTCTCCCGTCTGGCACACTGGTATGGGCTCAATGCAGGATTCACACACTGAAATACAGGATTGTAAAAAAAGCACAAACATAATCAATATTTTGGACTTATATTTGTCCATCCATCCATCCATCCATCCATCCATCCATCCATCCATCCATACATCTATCTGTTCATCCATCCATCTTTCTTTCCATCCATCCATCCATCCTTCCTTCCTTCCTTCCTTCCTAAATTGCATTAACATTTATTTTTTATTATTTTATGAGTCAAAGACAAGACATCCCTTGTTGGTGTCTGCATTAAATTGCTTTAAAAGACACAGAAATCATAATCAATGCAATTTTCCAAATAAAACGTCAATATTGGTGAAATAATATTCTATCATCATTCAATGTGAGACATATTTCTTTGACAATGTACTTTTTTGAATATAAAAGTGAGATCATACTTTATTTGAACAAATTTTTTTTGAAGTTCAAATTTTAGTTCAAATATTAAGTTAAACTTTGTACAACTTTAATTAATAGCTGAAAATATCTAGCTTTTCAATGTAAGTAATAAATATTACATAACATCATTTATGGCAATGACTTTTTGTCATTTCACTTTTTATAGTGTAGTAGTTTGAAAGATATTGGCCAGTTATAAAGATTCATTCATTCATTTTTTTTTTTCGGCCTAGTCTCTTTATTAATCAGGGGTCGCCACAGCGGAATGAACCACCAACTTATCCAGCATATGTTCTACACATCGGATGCCCTTCCAGCTGCAACCCAAAACTGGGAACAAATTATAAAGATTTCAAATGACAATTCATATTTTGGGGATGTGCTTCTTACATAGTATCTTTTCCACACTAATGAGCCATGAATTGATTTGTTTTCTAAATATGCCTGAAAGTTTTGAAGCCTTGTTTATTAATTATTGTCTCACCATATGCCATTTTAATTGGAGCCTTCTATAAATCTTCTTGTTTTTCTTGAAAAAAAAAACCCTTTTCATCTCTGACCCATACATTTCTGCAGGTTGATTTTTTTGTTGAATCAAATACATTTTTCTAGTCATCCCAGCTTACTTTACTAAACTTTGTATAACTTAAAAAATAGTGTTGAAACTTTTTGTTATTGTTGTTTTTCTTTTAAATAGAAAACAAAGTTGTGGCGGCAGGTTGGCCCAGTGGTCAGCACTGTCACCTCACAGCAAGAAAGTCACTGGTTCGAGCCAGATAGCCAGTTGGCGCTTTGAGTGGAGTTTGCATGTTCTCCCCGTGTTGGTGTGGGTTTCCTCCGGGTGCTCCGTTTTCCCCCACAGTCCAAACATATGCGCTATAGGTGAACTGGATGAACTAAATTGGCTGTGGTGTATGAGTGTGAGAGTGTATGGATGTTTCCCAGTGCTGGGTTGCAGCTGGAAAGGCATCCGCTGCGTAAAACATACTGTATGCTGGAATAGTTGGCGGTTGAATGAATGAATGAACAAAGATGTAAATATGATTGTGATACAGTATAGTCACATTGTTGTTACATTGCAATAAAAATAGTTTTAAAAAAAATGTGTTGAAACCTGAATAACTGATTAAAAAAAGTTAAAGTAACATAAATAACCCATTTGTAGACTTTTTGTCATGTGACTTTGTCACAGTGTCCATTACTGCATTATCAGCATTGAGATTGTAGTGTTGATGTACTGTTTTTCTACTGTGTTATTACCACACATGAAGCTGTAGCAGCAGGCGTGTGCTCCCCTGACCTCCACCAGAAACTGATCTTCTCTGCAGATCGGCGGTGGGACACTCTGACAGGCCAGCGGATCACATTCTGGCAGAAACAAAGCAGAACAGCGACCCTCATGCACTGACCACACAAACAGCAGCAGAATGAGGATTACACCAGCTCCTACCACATCTGTATTCAGGACAGCAGGACAGAGCGCTGTAGCCGATCACCAGCTTGTCTCCGTTCTCACAGCTGGGCACCTCACTCTGACAGATGGTCAGGTTACATTCTGAACACGAACACACATGCAGCAAAAAAAAAATCATTGTAAAGAAAAGTAAACGCCTTTATGTATTGTTTTTCATGTTAAAGGCATGCAAATAAAGTCAAAATTATTCGTTCTTCTGTTACTTTTTTTCTTTCAAATATTTCCCAAATGTTTAACAGAGCAACACATTTTCCACAGTATTTCCTATAATAATTTTTCTTCTGGAGAAAGTGTCTCTTATTGGGGGTAATTATACAAAGAAACAAAGGAACTCAGAGAATTGGGAGCTAGAGTAAGGGTAAGTGTTTTTGTTGAGAGAATAGAGTGTTTCTACAGGTGGTTTGTCAAGCCCACTCACTTGTGTGAAGCACACTTCCTAAATTCAGGGTTTGTTTGTGCTGATTGTAAGACCATGTTCGGTGCAAATGTGCGTCTGTGGTGGTTAAAATGTCGGTTAAAGTGTGAGAGTGTGTGTTTTCTGCAGATGGTTTAAAGGTTTAAATGAAAGATTTGTTACAACTTATTAAGATTAATTGACTGTTTTGTAAGTACATTTAATATACTATATTGCATTCCATGAATGTTAGACCAAAACTGCAACAAACTGGCTTAAAGAGGTGGTCTACGATATCATATTTTAATCTTTAGTGCATGTGTATTGTAGATGTGAGATACTGGTTTTTACAAATTTAGCTTAGCAAAGCCTACAGCGAACAAAGTTTGGGGACTACAAAAAATTACATACGGGTTAATGAGAACACAAACACTTTAGGTTACGCGCATACAGCCCGTGCAGCGAAGGGGCATGGCCAGAGTCACTGTAATGTTATAGCAGAGGAAGCTAAAATGCTGTCCAAATGCTGCTATTTCCACACAGCTTGTTCTGTTTCTGTATTTGGGCTTCCAGAGGGCACGACACAAAGAGAGAAGTGCTTACAGGTTTAATTTTAATTATTTTCCAGAGAGTTATAAAAAATATATAGCTCTAGCATTTGACAAAGGACAGCATCCAGAATCTCTTCCAGTTCAGTGATGGATTCGGCTGAAAACTCCTTAAAAAATGAGCAGCTCCAACCATAATAGACAAAGCTGTGGATTGTGAGCCACAACCTGTAAGTAGTTTTATTTGTTAAAATTTATCTATGACATGCACAGTGTCCAGCATTAGCGGTATTTTGTAACAAGGACGTAAACAAGGATGTAAACAATGGGAAATGCTGTTTGGCACCATTAATAATTTAGCTGCAAATTCATATTTATCCATCAAACCGCTGTAAACAGCCACAATCTTCAGCAGCGCTGCAGTGTCTTTACGCAGCCGCTTTCCCTGCGTTATACACAGTGCTTAACTTGAGCCGGATATTCATGTTCCGGTATTTTTATTATTATTATTATTATTATTATTATTATTATTATTATTATTATTATTATTATTATATATATATATATATATATATATGTTTTAGGGGTTTTCACCTTTACTGGGATAGGACAGTGGAGATTGTACAGACAGGAAAGTGTGGGGAGCAGAGATAGGGGAAGGATCAGCAAAGGACCTCAAGCCAGGAATCGAACTCGAGTCGCCACAAGCACCTTAATGCTATGTGTCGACACACTAACCACTAGGCTATTGGCGTCGACCAGGCATTTATTTTAATGGATCCGGCATTAACTTGTGCGTGGAGAATACCTACGTTTGTGAGTGTGTGTGTGTGTGTGTGTGTGTGTGTGTATATGTGTGTGAGAGAGAGAGAGAGAGAGAGAGAGAGTGTAAATAAGTGCACACACACGACGGTAGTCACAAGTCACCATGCGCAAGTTAAAGCAAAAGTCACGATTGGCCCTCAACAATATTTTCAGCCAATCGGCTTTCTTATATTTACAAATCGCTCTCATTGGTTGGTGATTGTTTCGCGCGCAGCAAGCAGCAAAAATAAATAATGGCATAGTGACCAACCTAAATAATATTTGTATTTTCAAAATGGCTGAGAGGCAGTCACGCATGTTTTAATTTTTCAAAACCACGAGTAAATCTGATAATAAGCCTGATCAAAAGAGAAGCAAAGCGAGTCAAGCCAGCCAGAAAACCTGACAGAAGAGCTAACTGTGGGCTCTTTTTGAAGATTAAACTGGGTGAGTCTTTTTTTTTTCACTTGGCACATAATAGTGAAGTGAACTGAATAGTGATTGTTCATACGATTTATGTTTTTAGCTACATGTTTTTATTATCCATGACTGACCTATAATGTTATATGGCACAAAATAATTAAATGCAGTTCAGAAATGTGACGTATTTTTTGCACTGTCACCGTTTAATGACGTCATGATCCAGGAAAACTGAAATTGTTTGGTGGACGTTGGTCACGGTGACTTTTATTTCCCGGTTTTGTTCCAGGAATTATTCATTTACAAATTAAGCCCTGGTTATACATCTCAAATGACGAACTCGCAAAAGATATGTGAATATTTCATTTATGAAAGACACTTGTCAGTTTTTATTTTAGACAACAGGCATGAGGTTCAGCTCTCTCCTCTTCATTTTCTGTCTAATTCAGGCTTACACTGACACGGCTAACAGCTACTCTGGGGTGAGTTTCCCAAACGACGAAACTCATGGCTGAACAATCATAGTCTGATGCATTGTTTGGGAGTGTAGTGACGAGTGTTTCGCAAAACACGTAGTTTCTCTGTCGCAGATTCATCGTTTGAACCACGTTAGTTATAACGTAACATTTTTTATTTGTTTGAAAAGTCTACTTTTACAATTTGACATGTAAACCACTGCAGAAATGTTCTAATCAGCAGCATATACACTACAGAAACATTTCCTAATAAATAACCTACTATAAATTAAATTAAAAGCATTAACGTATGCTATGTTTTTTGTTTTCACAAGCTTTGGAGACATAACGTAAATTCTGCTGTTAAATAACAGGTCACCTACAGCTTTTGTCATGAGCTATGGCTGTGTTCAAAATTACATCAATGTTTTCAAAGTGCACTGCGAAGGGAACGCAATTGTCAATATGAAGATAGCTAAAACTGAACTGTAAAAATAGTTTGAAAGCAAATTACACCTAAGAGAGATGACCTTAATGCTTTTTTATTTTGAATCATTCCAATGTTAGAATGTTCTAAATGAATAGGGCATAGGGGGGATAAGTAGGAATAGAACACAGCCAGGAACTTTGTTTCTAACTACAGCTCCAGAGGTGATGATGGCTAACAATGGTTTTGGGAAACGCACCTCTGACTGACAGTATTTACACAGAGGCACAGCGCGTGCTTGTAGAGGCATGACTTGATGTGGCGCTTCCTGGTGACATGGAGCCAATCCGCGAATCACAGCACATTATGTTAGCTGACCAATCAGAGCCTCTTGAGGGCTGGTTTTTCGGCGGAACTAGGAAATATGATTATCGTTTTCAAGTTAGCTGAGTAGCAGTATATAATTCGATCCAAGACC
>NC_079452.1:32490640-32605640 GCF_903798145.1 Danio aesculapii | reverse complement strand
CCGTTGGGCAACCGCAGGTCATCGGCTGGATTACCATCACAACATCCTGAGGAGAGGAAGGTAACACATTCACATGGCCACAAGTGAGAACTTTAGCTAAATAAAAAAAGAAAGTTTCTAAAATCTGACACTGTAAGAGGGTAAATTATTATATGCGTTTGTTTACATGACAAAACATGTATATTTGACTCAAGAAGGTCCATACTGGCTCCAAAGGCAGATACTGATAAGATCAGGGCCTGGTATGTGGATTTTGGGGGTTTTACGATGTGGTCACATGTTGATTGGTCAGTTTGAATGTCTCAACATTTGGGCTTTAGTCACATGGTCAGGAAAGATACAAAATAGGTGGTAAAACGCTGCTCTGTCTCTTTTCTTTTCCTGGCCTGTCTTTCCTGGTCTGCTTTCCTCCTCTGGTCCTCTCCACCTCTGAATCTTCTCTGACTCTACTGCAGTCAGGCTAACTTCTGGGCCTGCTCTCTTTGTCTCTCTCTCCCTCCCCCTGTGTCTCTCCTTCTACCTCTGGTAACTTTAATTTAACATTTAAGCTGGGTACAATTTATATCATATGCTTTTATCATTTCATATTTGATCATTTTATACAATTATTTTGTAACTAATTCTGTTGTAACAATAGAGAATTATTGTCATTAAATCATCTCATTTTCAAGTATTTGTGAATTACTTTTGATTTAACATTAACACTTAACTGTTCCATATTGCAATACAATACAATCACTTAATATCAACGCTCTCCCACATTTATAGCTATTAATACTGCCCATTCGGCAGAACTACAGTTCGAACCGCTGTGGTTTTAAACCCAATTTTACAGATGGTGCAAGAAACCGGGATCCTTTGCAGTGAGTTTTCTGAAATTTACTTTAGCCGGTCTTAGCTGGACTTTTCACAGCTGACCTGGTGAATGGATTAAAACTGGACTTCTAACCACAAGAGTGGGTAAGTCTGCTTTTATTGTTCCTCCATTTGCTCAAATTGCATGAAACAGAATTTACAAGACTGTAATTCGTTTCAATAGTTAAATTTGGTAAATTTCAGATTACCTCCTCAAGGATGGAAGGGTTCATTTCTGAAGAAAGTGATGTATTGTTTGCTTTATGGACTGAAAAAGTTGAACCTACATTGTGCAAACTTAGCAAAGAAGGACTTAAGTTAACAGGCTCAGACTCTACATTGTTTGCATGGTGGAATGTAATTGGCAAAAATGGAAAGAAATCAAAGCGTGGTGATATAATTGAAGCGCTAAATTACATGTGTTACTCAGGACTGCGTAACGTGATGTCAAAAATGCCTTCAATTATAAAGGCTAGATGTGAAGAATTTAATGTTCACAAATCAGAGGCAGAGAAGTCAGAGGCAAAAATTCTCGATCTCCAGTCACAGCTCGATAATTTACTAGCTGAACAGTTAGCCCTGGCTGAAAAATGCAGAAGTCAAAAAGACACCATTGCAGATTTAAAAGCTATGCTAAAAGGACAGAAGTTTGTGTCTCCCAAAATGCTTCACAGCAATGGGATTGAAAAGCATGTTCACTTCTCAGATGATGTTACCTGTAATAAATCTGAAATGATTTGTTCAGAGGCTGTAGCTCAAAAAAGTTTTCCTGTTTCAGTTCTTAAGGTGATGCAGCACCAAAATAGCGCAGCAAAGACGCATGGTGTAGAAGCATTAGAGAGTCTTAAAAACCCTCAAACCTCAGATGATCACAACAATCAACCCTCAGGCAAACAAAACAGGCTTTGTATGACCTGTAATAAGTTTGGCCACAGAGAGGAACAATGTTGGACTTCGGGGCAGGGAAGACCTCCACCATATTTTCTGAGAAAACGGAAATCACTAAAGAGCAAAAATCAGTGGTCTTCACATAACAAAAACTCATCTGTTAATAACACACTTAGTGAACTAACTGCATTGTTAATACAAGGCCTGCAACTGTTAACTTCCTTTGCTGGTGGGTTAGCAGCCTAATGGCAATAAAAGTTAACCATTGCTGATCCTGTTTGCATTTCCAAATTTGTTATATTTGTGTTATACACATTTTCATTTCCATAGAACACAATGGTATTTTGTGATACTATACGTACACATAGACTGAGTAATTCCTTAAAACATGATTTTCTTACTGTAGGTGTAAAAACACTCAGGTCTGAGGTTTTAGAAGCCACAGATGCATTCTAGACCGCATGTCATGTATAAATAAGGAATTAACTGTATGCTGAAATTTATTAATTTTAAGGTACTTGTGTTTATATGTTGGATGAGTCTCATCTCCTAAAAGTGGTAAACTCTGCTATCTTCAATATAGCTGCAGTTTAAACTACAAACAGGAGTATAGAATTGCCTTGTGGCTCCAGTGTAATAACTGCAGTAACTATGAAAATGCTTTCTTACAGGATTCAGCCTTAAACATTGCACTTTAGCATGCTCCTTAAAAAACATTGATTTGGAAGTCTTTTGAGCCAGATCACAGTCACATCTCATGCTCAAATTCCATCCTAACTCCCTGTTACAACAGGACAAAATTTTACACACTGTCGTAAAACTTCCGCCCTTTGTTGCGAGCATGTTTACACAAACACATAGCCTCAGCTGAAACACTGCCACACAGAGAACATTTCAAATCTTCACACACACATAGTCAAATTTACATTTGTCTGACACTGCTTCATATAGATTTTACATGTTATTTAAGTCTTTTCAATCAGACTTTATTATAACTATAGATTTTTCATCTTTGTTATTTCATCGTTTTGTTATTTTGGTTTCTTTTGATTATTTCACCAGTTACTTATTATATGTTTCAACAAAGTTATATCAAAATGTAAATTGGGATTCTAAATCCAAAATGCTGAAATATTGTTGCTTTTGTAACATTATTGACATCTCTACAACAAAAGTTATTTGTGTTTACTTTGTTTTTAATCCATCTAAATGTAATTGTGATTGTCTTTGAACACTGATTCATTTAATTCACTGTATTTGGTTACACAGAATATTTTGCTGATACTCTTAACCAGCTATTGTTGATTTTGTTGTAAAGCAATTTAATTTTGATGTTTCCAGATATTGTGTAAAGAGCTTGTTTGCTTTTTATTTTGTCTTAATCTTGACCATATTTTTAATTACATTAATTTAAGAGCATTTTGCTTGAGAAGAACTCAAACTGACCACATCAATCCTTTGATCAATGACAAATGCCATGTGTTTGCTTTTGCTGTTTGTTGTGCCATTTGCTGTTTTGAAATACAGGATCCATGGAGAAAAGGTTCACGTCTTCTGATCTACTTCAAGAGAAGAGCAGGGGTTCCCTGCATTCCTCAGCACCAATTCTTGTGGGGGTGTGAAGGACAATTTGCATATAAGCAGTGCAACACCATTCGACTGAAACCTCTCACACAGGGCTGAAGGACAACAAAGACTGACCACCCTTATACCTGCAACAAGCTTGGACAGGAAGTCCGAAGATAACAGCAGCACACATCGCAAAGCATATTTTCATCATTATTGTCACCCTTTTGCCTCTTTAAGTGTCACAACGGTGCCAGGGGAGGACTGTAAGAGGGTAAATTATTATATGCGTTTGTTTACATGACAAAACATGTATATTTGACTCAAGAAGGTCCATACTGGCTCCAAAGGCAGATACTGATAAGATCAGGGCCTGGTATGTGGATTTTGGGGGTTTTACGATGTGGTCACATGTTGATTGGTCAGTTTGAATGTCTCAACATTTGGGCTTTAGTCACATGGTCAGGAAAGATACAAAATAGGTGGTAAAACGCTGCTCTGTCTCTTTTCTTTTCCTGGCCTGTCTTTCCTGGTCTGCTTTCCTCCTCTGGTCCTCTCCACCTCTGAATCTTCTCTGACTCTACTGCAGTCAGGCTAACTTCTGGGCCTGCTCTCTTTGTCTCTCTCTCCCTCCCCCTGTGTCTCTCCTTCTACCTCTGGTAACTTTAATTTAACATTTAAGCTGGGTACAATTTATATCATATGCTTTTATCATTTCATATTTGATCATTTTATACAATTATTTTGTAACTAATTCTGTTGTAACAATAGAGAATTATTGTCATTAAATCATCTCATTTTCAAGTATTTGTGAATTACTTTTGATTTAACATTAACACTTAACTGTTCCATATTGCAATACAATACAATCACTTAATATCAACGCTCTCCCACATTTATAGCTATTAATACTGCCCATTCGGCAGAACTACAGTTCGAACCGCTGTGGTTTTAAACCCAATTTTACAACACTTATCAAAATGAAACTGGATGTGGATGCTTTGTGAAGAGTAGCATTTAATACTCCTGGTTTAAATTATTCTTATGCCAAATAGATACAAATGCGTGGATCTGTATTTGGATGCATTGGGAAAAGTACCATATTATATTGTTGGTTTAAATTATTTTCAAACCAGTAATACAAACCTGTCTACATCAGCAGAAAAGCATTACACATTTTCCTTTCTTTGGATTCACTTGAACTAAATATTTGTGCACAATAAAATAACAAATTAGTACAAACTAATTATTTAAATATTTACACACTTATGGTATTTATTTGGTAGTCACACACTCACTGGCCACTTTATTAGGTACATCTTACTAGTACCAGGTCGGACCCCCTTTTGTCTTTAGGGCTGCTTTAATCCTTCGTGGCATAGATTCAACAAGGTACTGGAAATATTTCTCAGAGATTTTGGTCCATATTGACATGATAGCATCACACAGTTGCTGCAGATTTGTCGGCTGCACATTCATGATGCGAATCTCCCGTTCCACCACGTCCCAAAGGTGCTCTATTGGATTGAGCTCTTGTGAGTGTGCTGGCCATTTGAGTACAGTAAACTTATTGTCATGATCAAGAAACCAGCCTGAGATGATTCGCGGTTCAGTAGCCATCAGAAGATGGTTACACTGTGGTATTAAAGGGATGGACACGGTCAGCAACAATACTCAGGTAAGCTGTGGCATTGACACGATGCTCAATTGGTACTAATGGGCCCAGAGTGTGCCAAGAAATATCCCCCACACCATTACACCACCACCAGCCTAAACCGTTGATACAAGGCAGGATGGATCCATGCTTTCATGTTGTTGATGCCAAATTCTGACCCTACCATCTGAATGTTGCAGCAGAAATCGAGACTCATCAGACCAGGCAAAGTTTTTCCAATCTTCTATTGTCCAATTTTGGTGAGCCTGTGTAAATTGTAGCCTCAGTTTTCTGTTCTTAGCTGACAGGAGTGGCACCCGGTGTGGTCTTCTGCTGCTGTAGCCCATCCGCCTCAAGGTTGAACGTGTTGTGTGTTCAGAAATGCTCTTCTGCATACCTCGGTTGTAACAAGTGGTTATTTGAGTTACTGTTGCCTTTCTGTCAGCTCGAACCAGTCTGGCCATTCTCCTCTGACCTCTGGCATCAACAAGACATTTGCATCCACAGAACTGCCACTCACTGGATATTTTCTCTTTTTCTGAAAATCCCACTAAATCAACAGTTTCTGAAATACTCAGACCAGTCCGTCTGGCACCAACAACCGTGCCACGTTCAAAGACACTTAAATCACTTTCCTCCACATTCTGATGCTCGGTTTGAACTGCAGCAGATCATCTTGACCATGTCTACATGCCTAAATGCACTGAGTTGCTGCCATGTGATTGGCTGATATATGCGTTAAAAAGCAATTGGACAGGTGTACCTAATAAAGTGGCCGGTGAATGTATATATGCAATATAAAAATTGTGCTGAAATTAAATAACAAAAAGATATCATAAGAGTCAATTGGTCAAATCTAAAATATTTGTATCATTTGAAACAGAATAAATAAGCTTTCCATTGATGTTTGGTTTGTCAGGATTCGACAATATTTGGCTGAGAAGCAACAATTTGAAAATCTAAGGCCTAAAAGATCTAAACATTAAGAAAAACACCTTTAAAGTTGTCCACATAAGTTATTAGCAATGCATATTACTAATCAAAAAATTGAGTTTTGATATATTTACAGAACATTTACTAAAATTTTTACGTAATATTAAAAAGATTTTAGGCAGAAGAGAAAAATTAATCATTTTAACACATACAATGTATTTTGTGGCTATTGCAACAGAGTTTTGTGGTTCAGTGGTGCATTTATTCAAGTACAGCAAAATTAAACTGGTACATGTCAATGGTACATTATTTAGTCAGTTTTATTGTTTATTTAAAAAGAGACAAATCTGCTGTTATTTTAATTTCCAGTTTGTTATTTAACAGTTTGGACAGTTCTTTAATGTTTTACTGTCTAGCAGAGGACACTAATCAGATTTAAATTCCAATTGTGCAGATGGGAAACATTATGACAGAGCATTACAATGAGCCCCGCTATTATTATTAGAACTATGCTATGCTGTGACATTGGCAATGACATTTTTTGTGAACGTCTGAACATGTTTCTTCATTGTTCTGAACTCTGCGGCTGTATTTTGCAATCAGGGCATCTCAAGCATGAAGCCCTGGTTTCAATGTGTTCATAGCCAAACCCCAAAATGTGTTTCTTTTTAATTCTTAAAAAGTTCATAATTTTATTTTAAATAAAAAACATATAATTTTATTTTAAAATGTTTACATTTTTTGTTTACATAGTTTTTATTATTATTATTATTATTATTATTTCTATTATTATTACTATTACATTAGATCAGTTTTATATATTTTTTTTTCGTCATGCTAAATTGTGCCCATACTGTACTGTAAAAAAAAAAAACGTCCTGCCTTAAATTCTTTAGTTCTTAAGTGATTCTTAAGTCATCTCTACTTAAATCAAACTGACTAAAAATATATTGTATTATACTTTGTATAGCTACAAAAAAACATAGTTGAAACCTGATTAAGATATTAAATTAAGTTAAAGTAACATAAAAACATTTGTTGTCATGACTTTTTGTCAATTAATGTTATTGTGTTTACTGTTTGTGGCATGTCTCAAATTTCACTTCCATTATTTTTGGGTAAATAATTAAAGTATACACTATAAATCAAAAACACATATTTGCAGTGTACTTGTACATTTTCCAGTATTACTGGCAATTTTTAGTCTTACTAGTGAAATTTACAAGCATACTGTAAATTCACAAGTACAAATGTGCTGTAATTTTACAGCTCAATTGTAACCGTTCATTTACAGTGTACTTGTAAATTTTACAGTATTACTTGCAACCAAAATTGCCATTAATACAATACATTTTCCAGCAATTTTTTACAGGGTACTTAAAAAAGTGAGTAACACATTGTCTTAACAGTTCCAAGTTTCAATGGCTTTACTCACTTTAAGTAAAGTGAACTTGTCGCTTTAAGCTGACTTGACTTATTTTTTCAAATTATGCACTGTTCGTTTGCGTTAAAAAGTAAATCAACTGCTTTTTACAGTGTAATTTTGAAAAAAAGGTCAAATTAATGTATTAAGTAAGCAGGATCATATTTGATGAAGTCTGGTTGTCTACAAAGAACAAACACTGCCAGACACACACACAGACTGACCGCAGAGCCCCCTGGTGGAGGTGTTATCAGGAGCCGTGTACTGTAACACCATGATACCAGTGCTGTGGTACCACTTTATGTTGATGCCACCGGGTGTATCTATGATGTACATGGTCCCGGTGTCATCAATATGGAGGTTCTGCCTGCTGAGAGGAAGACGAGCCGTGATCTGATTCACCGACACCTGCAACACACACACCAAACCTTTATTACACAACATTATACTGTAGATTCAGGCTTTTATACACACGCATTTTCCAAAATAAGCTTAATTAATATGAACAGATGAGTTTAACAAAGTATATGCAACATATTACAAATCTCAGAACTCACAACATGTCTGCATTAAAAGGTATGTCAGTTATTATTAATATTTATTTTATCTATGAAAAAAAATGAATGGCAGTTTTACATTTACTTTGTTACTTGCTCTGTAAGAGACTTTTTTCAGAAAGGAATATTCTTTTTTGCGGACGCTTTTTGCAATTTCTGCGGAAAATTTTGGTAAAAATCAGCAGATTTCTGCGGAATTATTTTGGGAGTATCATAACTAAAACCTTAATATATGAAATAAAAACAATATCTTTTTAACTTTTATTTAATGTTTAAAATGCAAATCCAATTAGATCCACTTCATTTGGTCAACAAAGCAAGTCTCTCATATAATATCTCTACTAAAAGACAGATAATATGACTTAACAAACTGCATTGTACATAAATCAGATGAACATTTTCATATTAGTCAATAATATTACTGTAATTAATTTAAAAACTGAATAAATTTATATTTACACACATTTACTCAAGTAAATAAACAGAATTAATGATGGGCTAAAAATCTGCGGAATTCTGCGCGTGTGGACCTAATTATAGGTCATATCATTTGAAAAGATTTTAAAAGATTAATTTAAAAAGATTGTGTGCTAGTTTAAAAGCAAGTGTATTCTTAAATGAATGTTTATCAGAACAAAATGAACATTTAGGTGATGCACATTTAGTCTGATATTGAGGCTGCAATCTAAACGCATGTTTATATAGGCAGTATATATATATATATATATATATATATATATATATATATATATATATATATATATATATATATATATATATATATATATATATATATATTTACACACACAAACATACTGTACATAAAATACTAAAATATATAAAATAAATATATTTACATATATATTTATATATCATTTGTTTTATAAATGGAAATGTATATGCAAATGTAAACAAGCATTGAATACAATATATTTGCATATATACATATAGACAAAGACATACACAAATGTATTTTGTAAATATGAACTTTTGTTTTAGATGTGATTAAATGCAATTAGTCATTTCACAGCACCAATTTATAAGTATTATACACTAATATCTATAAAACACAATGTACATGAGATAGTAAAAGCATAAATAAATAAATCCATGATCCAAGGATTCATTTCTATGTTGCTTGTCCCAAAATGCATTAAGCTGCAAATTTTTGTTATTTTTTCATTTTTTCCTTTCCTTTTTTTAACAAAACTAGGTGGAATAAGTGTGTGCGGACAAATATCTTTGAACATTTTCAGATAATTAGACCAAAACCATGATATCATCAATAACCGTGAATTTTATGGTAACTATAATCATGATATGAAATTTGCATACCATCACATCTCTATACACATTGTTACCTTTCGGTCCAATCGGTTGATCATAATTCTGTATGAATGAGTTGTGATGTTCAGCTTCTTAAAGCACAGGCCAGATGTTCCTCCAGAGGGAGTCTAGCAGGAAACAGCAGAGGAAATGACCTTGTGACTCTGATTAGGATGATTATAATAATCATTTCAACAGTGATGACACACTTACAGGTCTTCTGATGTAGTTCACACTCTGAAAGCAAAAGTAAAGCCTTTAATAGAAGACATTTATAGAAAACGCACTATATCTACTTTATGAGCTGTAAAAAATGCTGAGTTACACAAAATTCCTTCATGTTTTCCCAACACAAATCGATCAAGTTAACGTAATCGTTATTACAAATTTAAGTCGATTGAACATAAAACTATTAAGTTGTTCCAAAAAAAACTTTAAAATGAGTTGAAACAACAAAATTTGAATAAGTAGTTTGAACTAGCAACAAAAGTCATTTTTTCGAGTGTGATGTGTTAGCATGGGTTTACCTCACTGGTTGGGCATTTCTCAATGTGGCCTACTATCTTCTCTCTTGGCAGGTGGACCAGAATATAAGAGCCGATATCATACAGAGCCACATTATTCCCATCAAACGTTATCACACGCAGATCAGAGATTATAGAACAGCGGCCTGACAGCACACACGCACACACACACACCAAAATAAACTTTAAAAGTTATGACAAGGTGATAGACACTTTAACAAAAGCTGCATTGTTATTGATTAAGCAATTAAAACATAGTCAAAGTAAATCTAACTATAATATGGAAATATACATATAAAAATATATAAATAAAAATTTTGCTTTGGCTGACATAAATATTGTAAATAAAAATAAAAATGCATTAAAGAAATAGAAAAATTACTGACTCACAATAAGGTTGCATTTTTTTGCATTAGTTAACTATTTAAGTTAACAAACCAAGAACGAATATACAGCTAGGTTTAAAAATAATAAAAATAAAATAATAAAAAACAAAAATAAAACAGAAAACTATACATTAGGCAAACTAAACTAACATTAGTTGCAGTTTTATTCAAACATCAATAAGATATTAATCATTTAACATTACCAACAATTACATACTGTGTATTAATAAGTACTTCAACTAATGCATTGCACACTGTTAGTTTATTTATAGTTAGTACTATTTAGTGCTATAGAACTAAATGTAAAGTGTTTTGAATGAATAAAATTGACAAAATACACATAAAATTACTAAAGCCCCTTAAAATGGATATAAAATATTATGACATACTATAATGGAATACATCCCGGGGTCAAAAGTTCATTCATAACAATGATTTTTTTCAAATGATATTATATGTATAAGTATTATACTATACAGTTGAAGCCAAAACTAATTATTTGTTTAAATACTTCCCAAGTGCTGTTTAACTGAGAGAAGACAAGGGGTGGCACGGTGGCTCAGTGGTTAGCACTGTCACCTCATAGCAAGAAGGTCGCTGGTTCAAGTCTCGGCTGAGCCCGTTGGCATTTTTGTGTGGAGTTTGCATGTTCTCCCAGTGTTGGCGTGGGTTTCCTCCGGGTGCTCCGTTTTCCCCCAAAAGTCCAAAGACATGCGCTACAGGTTAATTGAATAAGCTAAATTGGCAGTGGATGAGTGTGTGTGTGTGTGTTTGTGTGAATGATTGTGTACCAGTGTTTCCCAGTACTGAGTTCCAGCTGGAAAGGCATTCGCTGCGTAAAACATATGCTGGAATAATTGGTGGTTCATTCTGCTGTGGCGACCTCTGAAATAGAGACTAAGCCGAAGGAAAATGAATGAATGAGTTTTAACAAATAACTAAATTATTTTGTCCCTGCCATGATATTTTGTTGATTCGTTGCCATTTTAAAGATACTAGAATACTGATTAAGGTGCAATTAAAAGGTTTAATTGGGTAATTTAATAAGGCATTAAACTAGATTAATTAATGTAGGTTAGATTAAATAGGCAAGTTAAGCTAAAATAAATAAAACTTTCTCCAGAAGAAAAATATATTAGAGCAAATACTGTGAAAAATTGGCTTTCTTTGCTAAACATCACTTGGGAAATATATAAAAAAAGAATTAAAATGTCACAGGAGGGCAGATAATTTTGCCTTCAACTTGTAGATTACATTTCATGCAAAATACAGTAAAAACAGTATTTTGTGAAATAGCTTAGTCATGCTTCATATTTTTGTGAAACAGCATCAGACACGTCGTTCAAGAACATTTTTTTAAATCAATTATTCCCAACTTTTGACCCCCAATGTATAAAATAATAAAACAACACTTTGGATTAAATCTGACGGTGTGTATGTCCTACATGGGCATTGCCAAAGCGGGCAGCAGGGGTCTGTGTTGGTCTGGATGGGTGTGCCCAGCAGGTTGCACTGTGGCTGGCTGATGTTGTATCTGCAGTGTTGGGAGGAGTTATGAAGCATCAGCTGTGCATTAAAGCAGATGTACTCGCTGCACTCGTCCACACGCAATGAATAAGGAGGCTGTAAGGACACAAAACAAAAAAGATATTCAGAAAACAGATGAAAGACACAATATAAACCCTGTTTGGACCACAGAATCAGAATGTCAATCATGATGCATCTCGGTTTTGTTACTGGCTGTGATCTGTTCCTATATAGAAAACAAATAGATGGAAAATATGCAACATATGTTTCAAAATATTGCAAAAATGTATTGTTTTTTCAACCATTGGAATGGCACCATTGAAACATCAATATCAAATGTGACAGCAGTAATGCAAGGCACGGTGGTGGCTAAAAGACTGTTACTTAATAGTTGGAAATCACCTTTACCCTTCTCATTAAAGAACTGAATTTCTGATATTATGTTTATTACTCAGATGGAAAAACTCCGATTTTTATGAACTAGCTCGGACTTGGGGTCAATTTCTTGATTTATTTGACAAACCTACATCTCAAGAGCAATTCAGTGACCCCTCTAAGGTTTAAGCTAAACACCCTCTCTAGTTTTGATTGAATGTTTTGTGACTGTCTTTTTTTTCCCTTTTGTATTTTCTTTTGTATGTCTAAAGTACAAACCAATTTTTGTTGTTGTTCTGTGTGTGTATAAATCTATAAAAAAGCAAAAATCTTGGACTGTGGAAAATGTGAAACATGTATTGTTCTCTGATGAGTCCACTGTCTTTCCCACATCTGGGAGAGTTACGGTGTGGAGAAGCCCCAAAGAAGCGTACCACCCAGACAAAGGGGTGGATCAGTGATGGTTTGGGCTGCAATATCATGGCATTCCCTAGAACCAATATTTGTGCTAGATGGGCGCATCACGACCAAGGACTATTGAACCATTGTGGAGGAGCATGTGCACCCAATGGCTCAAACATTGCAGCCTGAAGGCGGTGCCACATATGAGGATGCTAATGCACCAATACACACAGCAAGACTGGTGACAGAGTGGTTTGATGAACATAAAAGTGAAGTTCTCTCATGGCCTGCACAGTCACCAGACCTAAATATTATTGAGCCACTTTGTCGTATTTTGGAGGAGCGAGTCAGAAAATGTTTTCCTCCACCAGCATGACCGGGCCACTATTCTGCAAGAAGAATGGCTAAAAATCCCTCTGGCTACTGTGCAGGACCTGTATCTCTCATTCTCAAGACCAATTGATCCTGTATTGGCCTCAAAAAGGAGGCCCTACACCATACTTATAACTTATTGTGGTCTAAAACCAGGCATGAGTTTAGAAAAATGAAACTGCCTTTTTGCGATATATTTGGAAATATATGTTGCATATGACGTATTTTATATATGTAAAATCCATATATGAACTTGTATGTCATGTATGTAATTTAAATATATCAGGTATATCAGGTTACTATGTGGGTTATTATAGTACAACAAATTCATTACATATTTACTCCTAACCCAGGATGCTTCCCTCCAAGCATCAACATTCTGGCAATGGGACAGGAATGACTCAAAAAAACAAAAAAGTCAACTGGCAGACGTGTTCACTGTATGTGGAGCAATGATTAATCCAGAAGATGTGTATATTTATGGCTGTGTGTATAAAAAAATGTCAGATTGATGTTCAAGTCAGGGAGGGAAATGGAAGATGTCGACTCTCACTTAATACTGATATCAACAGAAAATGAATCAACGATAGCAGAGGCAAAACATATTTTTCTTGGAGAGCACGTAGATACACTAGGAATGAGATTTTATCAATTGTCTGATTCGTTATCTTAAAGCACAACCTGTTGCCTTAAAAGGCGCTGACTAGTACACAGATTTAAGTCTCCTAGTTTTTAGATGCAACAGTGTTTATTTTGTTTCATTTTTTTTTGTTTGACCTGATAAAATCCAACAACTTTTTCATTTAGTGAGTTCTGAAATACATTCAAACTCACTGATTTGAGGCTTTTTAACCGATAGAATAAAGAGAACAGAATCACTCGCTTACAGGTGGCCACATCAGCTGCATCAGTGTGAGTTTAGTATTATTCATTCATTCCTTCGGATTAGTCCCTTATTTATCAGGGGTTGCCACAGCAGAATGAACCGCCAACTATTCCAGCATAACTTTTCCCTTCCAGCCGCCACCCAGTACTGGGAAACACGCATACACACTAACATTCACATACACTCATACATTCATTTTCTTTTCTGCTTATTCCCTTTATTAATCTGGGGTCGCCACAGCGGAATGAACCGCCAACCAGCACATGTTTTACTCAGCGAATGCCCTTCCAGCCGCAACCCATCCCTGGGAAACATCTATACACACTCATTCACACTCATACACTACGGACAATTTAGATTACCCAATTCACCTGTACCGCATGTCTTTGGACTGTGGGGGAAATAACCGGAGCACCCGGAGGAAACCCACGGCAACACAGGGAGAACATGCAAACTGCACACAGAAATGCCAACTGACCCAGCCAAAGCTCGAACCAGCGACCTTCTTGCTGTGAGGCTTCAGCACTACCTTCTGCGCCACTGCATCGCCTACACACTCATACACTACGGCCAATTTTGATACCTATACCGCATGTCTTTGGATTGTGGGGGAAACCGGAGCACCTGGAGGAAACCCACGCCAACACAATGAGAACTGGTCCAGCCGGGACTTGAACCAGCGACCTTCTTGCAGTGAGGTGACAGTTCTAACCACTGAGCCACCGCACCGCCAGTTTATTATTATTTAAGGCCTAAATAAAAATAGGTAGGAGACAGAATACCTTTTACCCTTAGATGATTCTACTTCAATATATTCCTGACAGCAGTTTTTTGACCTGTAAAATTTTATTGTACTTCTGTAAAATGATAGTAAAAATCATCATTTGCGGCGCGGCACTTCCAACTGACACAAACACAAGGAGTCATTCATTCATTTTCTTTTCAACTTAGTCCCTTATCCAGCATGTTTTACACAGCGAATGCCCTTTCAGCTGCAACCCATCACTGGGAAACATCCATACACACTCATTCACACACACACATACAATACGGACAATTTAGCCTACCCAATTCACCTATACCGCATGTTTTTGGACTTGTGGGGGAAACCGGAGCACCCGGAGGAAACCCACGCAAACACGGGAGAACATGCAAACTCCACACAAAAAAGCCAACTGACCGGGACTCGAATCAGCGACCTTCTTGCTGCGAGGCAAATGTGCTACCCACTGCGCCACCGTGCAGCCCCACAAGGAGTTATGGTGTTGTTTCTTTTAATGACAGCAGTAAATAACTGAACAATTATTTGAACTGTACAACCGAACAGCCTAAATATTAACATTTATTATTTTTCCATAGTTTGTCTTGACCTGCAAATACATTAACTGTTAAAATCTGCTTAAAGCAGCAAATGCTGTTGTAAAAAGTATTTATTACCGTTTTTATGGTTGAGAAGTCCCTCTGACAGTTTGCACTGCAGACGGGGGGCGTTTGAGCAATAGAAGCTATTTTAAACTTATAATAGAAAACTATACTTTAAAAAAACTAGAAAGTGGGCCAGTTTGTCTCAAGCGATATTAGTACACAAGTACACTACTAGTATATTGATATTAGTAAACTTACTAAATAAAGTATTTTAAACTTGACCTTTAAGCATACTTATAAAAATTTAAGTATACTTATTTTTCCCTAAGGGTGCATTTACTGACTGACTTACCAAGATCAGTCTTGTTCAGCCAGGGGGAGTATTGCCTATCTGACAGCCAAGCTGGGTCAAAGCCTGTCATCCGGTGTAGTGATTGGAAGTTCGGATCATTTTACTGACTTACTGTCATTTTACATTTTACTGACACCTTTGAGTCTTGTTCATTGAGCTGATCTTTTTTCGAGTTAATTTGCCAAAATATTATTAAAATGTTACGAGTTGCTTCCAAACTCATCTACAACTAGCCAAAATGTTGATCACACTACAAACCAGTCAGGACTAGAATGCTATAAGAATGAGAAAATAATAAATTTGTTGTTTATCTGCTCTTTTGTCAATGATTATGTCAGCTCACCTCTTCTGACAGGTCTTCAAATTTGCGTGGTTCGTTCACGTCACACAGGCAGTCTCGTATAAGCTTAACCAAAGCACACAGTCTGAGCCGAAAGGAGCCATGATTAGTTTACCTTTCGAGTCTTCTGGTTTTTTAATCGCCGAACACGTGACAGCATGTAAAGAGAGACTCAAACCCAAGGACTTGAGAAATGAACGAATCAAATCTTTTTCCGGCTCTAAATGCATATGATTGGCTTCTGTATTTCATGTGATGAACGAACGACTCAAACATCGATAGAGGATAAAGGAACTGATCTTTTCCTCCACCAGCGAGAGGACTCATTGTTCTCGAGTCATACAAAAGATTCGTTCAAAATGATTCGCCTGTCAGATGTGTCGCCACCGTGCGCGATTCAGAGAGCAGAAATTTGTAAACACGCGACCACGAGACAGAAATGACATACCGCTGTGTAAAAAAGATATTACATATGGCTATTTAGTATGGAATAAAATCACTGTCATTAATATTTCGTGCGTAAATAAAATTCACGCATCCGTAATTATAAAATCGTAAAGGAAAACGGAGCGTACTCGTAATTTTACGAGGCTACAATTCCAAAATCTGCGATTAGAACAGACACAGATACGACATTTTGTTTTTCTGTTTGTTTATGACTGATAAATTTACGATGAGTGTACTTTACAAACACGAATTACAGTTTCTCCATGGACACGAAGTCCTGATTACGAGTACGAATCAAACAGCGAGACTTCAAGGTGCGGTCACACTTGACTTTTCCTTCCATAGACTTCCATTCATATGCACGCGAATACGTCAGACCGGAAACGCGGGGTCATGCGTCGAGTTTCGCAGGTTGCTGCGGTGCAAAGTTCAAGCTTGGGAAGATGGCGCCCTGAATAGTTGTCTTTCCCAAGCTCTGCAACAAATTATTTTTTGAACGTAAGTGACACTTATCACGCCTTCTTTTGAAACTGTAGTTTAATGACGAAAGAAATATGTCGAAGTCTCAAAAGAAAAGGAAAGATCTATTAGATCACACTGTTAGCAATTCGGCTACACCTGCTATTATGACGTCTAACCCTGAAGGCATATCTTCTGAAGGAAGCAATCTACTGATGGATGTTTGTCATGATTATGACACCCATGTATCCCCGCCGTTACCCTCTGCTGTGGATGACTTTCCATCTTTACCCGTGACCCCAAGTAAGCCGCCATCCAGCAAACGTGGTAAATCAGACACAACTAGTGGAGATATTATATCCATTCTCTCTGAACTGATTAACGCCAGGGCGGACGGTATGGAGAAACTGATAAACAACAACGCTATGCGAATTGAAGGTCTGAAAAAGACAGTGGATTTCGTTTGTGCAGAGGTAAAAGACTTGAAGGTAAAGATAGCTAACGCTGAGAAATGCATCGATGAGGAAAAGCACCATCGCAACAGGCTGGAGAATCGAATTCGGGAGCTGGAAGGATACCATAGAAGATGGAATCTTAAGTTGTACGGATTTCCGGAGAAAGCAGAACAAAATGTACGAGATGATGTGATTCGAATTTGTCAGGAAGTGCTACCCGATGGAAAATCCAAGCTCCCAGATGTAATCGATACTGTTCATCGCTTGGGAAAACTGCACACTGATAAACCCAGGCCTGTTATCCTTCAGTTTACCAGCAGAGTGCACCGTGACGCAATTTGGAGGGCAGCTAGAAACAACGCATACCTCCGTGACAGCAAGCTACGCTTTGCCGAAGACTTCTGTGAAGAAGACAGAGAGCTAAGGAAAAAACTGTGGCCGATAATCAAAAGTGCGAGAGATGCGGGGAAAAAAGCTTACTACGTAAGAGCTCGCGCTTTTGTTGAAGGCAAAGAAATCACACTTCCCATTTAATGGTTTCTGAATTGTTGTTCGGCGGCTGTTTTGAATACTTTGTGTCATCATGAGCAAGTTTAGCCATTTATGCACATATCACGGTTGATCTTGTTCTTAAGATGTTATATGATAAGTCGATTCACTTATTACTGACGTTTGTTTTAATTGCAAAGTTTGGTCGTTCCCTACACCGATCTTAAGCTTTAAATTAAGATCTATTGTTCTCACAGTTCTCTTAGATTTTTCTTTTAAATGTTATCTTTATTTTCTTTAAATGTCAGGGGTATGAGACAGTCTATAAAAAGAAAAGCCTTATTTTTATTTGCGAAACAATTAAAGCCTGATTTTTGTTTCTTCCAAGAATCCCACTCTACTGTTAATGATATAAAGTTTTGGAGATCTCAGTGGGGTAATGACCTTTGGTTTTCTCACGGAACTGAACGCTCTGCAGGAGTTACTACTCTCAGAAATGCATTTAAAGGGAATATTTTGCATTCGGACAGTGATTCAAATGGACATTTTTTGTGTAATATCATTGATATTGACTCAAGTATTGTTATTATTGCCAATATATATGGTTTTAATGTTAAGACTGAAAATGTACATTTTCTTGATTATATAATAAGCAGATTACAATATTGGCTTAAAAAATTTCCAAATTCTATAATTGTTATAGGTGGGGATTTTAATATTCCAATCGATAGTGCTCTTGATAAATGGCCTCCAGGTCGCCCCTCTTTACTCAATTCTAAAATTAAACAATTCATGGAGAGATTAGATGTATTTGATGTTTGGAGATCCAAATTCCCTAACACAAAAGCTTTTACATGGAGTAATAAAGCTGCTTCTCAATTTTCTCGATTAGACTTTTGGCTGATTTCTAATTCTTTAAATTCTCAAAATATCACAGTTGATATTCTTCCTACACCCCTAACTGATCATAAAGCTATCTATATAAAAATTATAATTTCAATAAATCCTTTAAATACCCTCAGAATTTCATATTGGAAACTAAATAGCTCTCATTTATGCCATAATACTGTTAGGTTAAAAATAAATTTTTTAATTAAATATTATTGGAAAAAAGCATTAAGAGAACATTCGTTTATTAATAATTGGGAACTACTTAAATTTGATATTGGAAAATTTATGAGACGCTATGGAAGTATGCTTACCAAATATAAGAAAGCAGAGGAAGAAGCAGTAGTCAGTAAGATTACTTTGCTCACTCAGAGCTCCCCTGAAAATATTTCTATTGATGAAACTGCTTTACTTAATCAATTACATAATCAGCTTGACGACATTTACAAAAGTAAAGCTGAAGGTGCTTTTGTGCGATCTAGAAGGAGGTGGATGGAGCAGGGCGAACAAAACTCTGCATACTTTTTTAGGTTAGAGAAATCTAATGCCATTTATAATAGCATGACTAAACTCGTGATTGACGGTAACATTGTGGATGACCCCAAGGCTATATCTTCTTATTGTTATAATTTTTATAAATTGTTATATACCTCTCATGCAGATGATACTTATACATCCTCTTTTTTAGATTCAATAACTGACCTAAACATTATAGAGGAAAGTGATAAAATTTGCTGTGATGAACCTATTTCTATAAAAGAAGTAATTGATTCTATAAATCATCTAAAAGTTAATAAATCACCAGGAAGTGACGGTATTACTACTGAGTTTTACAAAACTTTCTCTATATCTTTAGCTCCTTTCCTGGCTGAAGTTTATGCAGAGAGTTTTTTGCGTAGTGCTCTCCCACCTACTTTAACACAAGGTTTGATTAACCTAATTCCAAAGCCCAAAAAGGATCCACTACATATTGAAAACTGGCGTCCAATTTGTTTACTTAATACAGATTACAAAATTTTAGCTCAAATTTTTGCCCAAAGATTACAAAAGGTAATGAATTATTTAATAGATGAATCGCAGTCTGGTTTCTTAAAAAGCAGACTAATCTCTAATAATATAAGATTAATTTTAGACATCATTGATTATTCTGATTTTATTTCTGATGAAAGTTTAATATTATTTCTTGACTTTTACAAAGCGTTTGACACGATAGAGCACAATTTTATTTTTCGTTGTATTAAAAAATTTGGTTTTGGTGATTTTTTTTATAATGCCATCAGGACACTTTATGGTAACAGTAACTGTTCATTGAAATTTTTATTTGGTACTTCAAGTCGTTTTAGCCTTCAGAGGGGTATCAGACAAGGATGCCCCATTTCACCCTATCTTTTTCTTCTGGCCACTCAGGTACTTTCTCATTATATTAAAACAAGTGCCTTGAAAGGGATTATCATTGCAGAAAGGGAATTAAAAATCAGCCAATTAGCAGACGATACTGCTCTCTTTTTAAGAGACGCAACTTGTGTCCCCTTTGCTATTAGTAAAATTGAGTCCTTCTCCAAAGCTTCTGGCCTTTTTTTAAATTTGTCTAAATGTGAATTATTTTCAATTAAAGAATCTAGTCTTTCTACAATTAATAATATCCCAGTTAAAGATAAAATAGTTTACTTGGGCATCTCTATTTGTAAAAATGAAAAAGTTAGATGCTCTATGAATTTTGACCCTATTATTGAGAAAACTCGTAGAAAATTAAACTTATGGCTCCAGAGAGATTTATCTCTGAGAGGAAGAATTCTTCTTACTAAAGGGGAAGGTATCTCCAGACTTTCATATGCTGCTCAATCTATCCATGTTGACAAATCCATTTTGAGTCAAACTGATAAAATGTTATTTAATTTTATTTGGAAAAATGGTATTCATTATATTAAAAAATCAGTAGTTATGAATAGCTTTGAGAATGGTGGTCTTAATATGCTGGATTTCTGTACATTTAATAATACTGTCAAAATTAAATGGGGCAAAAATTTTCTCAAAAATCCAACCTCAATATGGAATTTTATTCCAAATTTCATATTTTCTAAATTCGGAGGGCTTAATTTCTTATTACTCTGTAACTATAATGTTGAGAAAATTCCAGCTAAATTATCTCAATTTCATAAGCAATTTCTTCTTGCCTGGTCACTATTATACAAGCACAACTTTTCTCCTCACAAATATTTTATTTGGAATAACCAAAATATTGTATACAAAAACAAATCACTTTTCTTTCAACGCTGGTTTGAAGCAAATATTCTGCTTGTTAGTCAGTTATTTAACTCAAATGGCCATTTATTAAATTATAAAGAATTTCTTAATCGATTCAATATTCCCATCCCCCCTAAAGAATTTGCTGTTGTATTTGATGCTATACCGTCTGGAGTTATTAGATTATTCCAAGGCATCCCCTATCCTTCTGTGCTTCCTCTTTTAGACCCTTCTACTACAATGGTTGGTAAATGTTGTTTCTCGGCAACCTCATCTAACAAATCAGTACGATCTTTATTTCTTAATGGAATTATTTCAGTTCCTAATGTTACTTTTTATTGGAATTCTTTTGTCTCAGATATTGATTGGAGAAAAATATGGCTCATCCCAAATGGCTACTTAATTACAAATAAGGTAAAAGAAGTTTCATTTAGAATTATTCACCGTACATACCCAGTCAATACTCTTTTAGTAAGATATAAAAAAGATATTGATATTAAGTGTTCATTTTGTGGGCAGCACCCTGAGTCCCTGGTTCACTTGTTTTGGCAATGCAGTTACTCTTGTTTGCTTTGGAAAGATTTTTCTCTTTTTATAATTGAGAATGTTGATAAAGAATTTTCCTTACTATGGGAAAATGTTTTATTTGGTTTTGTTAATTATAAAACAGAAGCTTTACATAAAAAGAAAATATATTTTCTTAATCTTCTTATCTTATTAACAAAATTTTATATACATAAATGTAAATTTTCAAACCAAAAACCTTTTTTTTATATTTTGCTTACTGAAATGCAGTATTACTTTGAAACAGTTTCTAACTCTTTTACAAAAAAGGCTTTAAAAACAACTGAAATTTGTAAATCATATAATATTTTTCTTTAATGTGTAATGTAAATGCCCCTTGTGTTTTATTTATTTTTTTTATATATATATATTTTTTTTTTTATTGTTGTTGTTGTTCTTGTTGTTGCTTCTTTTTACTATAATATTTCCCCTTTGGCTTTCCATTCTCTTTTGAATGTACTTTGATTGTATATTCTCATTTTTGCTTAATAAAAAAAAAAAAAAAAAAAAAAAAAAAAAAAAAAAAAAAAAAAAAAAAAAAGTTCAAGCTTGGTGAACTCTAACCTGCGAAATCGCATCACTTGACTGCGCGAGACCAATGGAGGATCAAAACAGGACCTCTCTGGACAGAAATTTAAAACATGGAGCGATCGCTCGCTTTTTTAATGTCTAATAAGCTTGTTTAATCCCGCCCCTTTTCGCAGCGCAGCACGACAGAATTTCGCACACACAAAGCCCAGTGTGACCGTAGCTTCACTGTCAAAATTACGTCACCGCTTCCACAGGCATTAATAAACAAAGAGAGTCATCGATCATAACGGCGCGCCTGCTGGACGTTCGAGCTTACACACACCGTCTCAGATAAGATTTCTGTTATTCCCTCTTTGAGAAATGTCCGTCATGAGCTGTAATAAAGGTTGAGACTCAATGAGGTCCTATTTCGCTGTGTTTCTGGGAAATTTTACAGAATCAAAATGAAGAACGGGCCGAGGATAGAGAGCTAGCATAATGTCAGTTAACGTTACAGGCAGCGAGCGCAGAGTCTCTCAGTGAATCACTGAACGGTGTTCAACTATAACATGACATATGTTGATTAAGAAACCTTTTTTAAAGCCAGATCGAATATTGATCTATTATGTAATGAAGATATTAGCAAAAGGCAGTTTAAATATTTGAGGGTTTGTGCTCACCAGAAGTTTGTAACGTTAAACATTTATGAGACTATGAATCAAAATAAATAAATGTTAAATATGTGACCCCGGACCACAAAACCAGACATGAGGGGCAATCATCTGAAACAGACCTGTATGTCATCTGAAAGCTGAATAATTAAGCCCCTCATTGATGTATGGAGAGGAGATGACAAGATCAGATATATATATATATATATATATATATATATATATATATATATATATATATATATATATATATATATTTATATTTATATTATCTTTAAACTTGTACAAAGTAAGGTATTAGTAACTATTGATATAAATGTTTATGTTATTTGTTATTATCTGTTTGTTATATTACTTGATTAAACTATTAGTTACATTATATTGTATTACTATAATTAATAAACTATTACCATAAACATTTCTATTACCATTTAGCCGTATACTATTCGGTGTGTTTCTCTCTTTCTGTGTGTGTTTGTTCTATATTGGTGATTGTTTAATTACCACAATATATTTTGCTTATTCTGGTTTATTTAAAGTTAATTAATTGATAAGAGTAAAACTTTTCTTTGTTTTATCTACCTATACTGGATAAATCTGTCTAATTTAATTTGTGTTCTCTGGTGATCTTAGAGTATTTGAGAGTTATTTAAATAGTTAAAATAGGTTTCTTAATCAACATATGTCATGTTATAGTTAAGTGATTCACTGAGAGACTCTGCGCTCGCTGCCTGTAACGTTAACTGACATTATGCTAGCTCTCTATCCTCGGCCCGTTCTTCATTTTGATTCTGTAAAATTTCCAAGAAACACAGCGAAATAGGACCTCATTGAGTCTCAACCTTTATTACAGCTCATGACGGACATTTCTCAAAGAGGGAATAACAGAAATCTTATCTGAGACGGTGTGTGTAAGCTCGAACGTCCAGCAGGCGCGCCGTTATGATCGATGACTCTCGCTTGTTTATTAATGCCTGTGGAAGCGGTGACGTAATTTTGACAGCGAAGTCTCGCTGTTTGATTCGTACTCGTAATCAGGACTTCGTGTCCATGGAGAAACTGTAATTCGTGTTTGTAAAGTACACTCATCGTAAATGTATCAGTCATAAACAAACAGAAAAACAAAATGTCGTATCTGTGTCTGTTCTAATTGCAGATTTTGGAATTGTACCCTCGTAAAATTACGAGTACGCTCCGTTTTCCTTTACAATTTTATAATTACGGATGCGTGAATTTTATTTACGCACGAAATATTAATGACAGTGATTTTATTCCATAATTTAGCTTGTTTACTAAAGAAGTTGTGATCTGGCTCTTTATAGAAAATAAAATTAACTTGACTTCAAGGGGGGCGGGGAAAGCCGTTGGGAGGGCGGGGCGCCACCCTAATATACGGTAGGGGAAACACTGCAATCGTAGGCCTATCGTATTAAGATAGCCTAACGATTGTACTTTTTTACCCAACAATAAACAGGACAAATTATAATGTATGAAAAGAAATGAAAAATCATGCATTTCACTTTTATTGTTTTGATGCTTAAAAACACTTTTAAAAAATGTTTCCATTTCTCTCTCTCTCTCTCTCTCTCTCTCTCTCTCTCTCTCTCTCTCTCTCTCTCTCTCTCTCTCTCTCTCTCTATTTATGAAGAGTTCATTTGCAAAAACATATAACCACCAATTTTTTGTATTTTTCAGAAATCATATCTACTTTGTAATTAAGCTCTTAAGCCCAATGTTAAAAACATAACTTCTGAAACCACTAAAAAGGTTTTAGTAATTTCCATAAATCATGTTTCTGGCAATTTTTCGATGCACAGCATAAAAACATGATATTTGAAAACTACTAAAAATGTTATTATCTGTTTTTGCAAATAAACTCTTCACACATATATTGTACATTTATAAATTTGCATGCGTAATTTTACCTTAACATTTAGCTTCAGTTTTTCAATTTTAGCAGTTTTAATACAATCAACAAATATAATTTCTGTTAGTTCTCCATGCATTTCTTGTTCACAATTTAATTTAATTCAAGAGCTTTATCTGATATCTATACTTTCCATCTTTATATAGTTTATTAAAATTCATTTTATTGCTTCAGCATCTCTTTCATTTCAATATTTTTCTTCCTATGCTTCATACTACCAAGAGTACTCAAGAGTAGTGAGCATTATGCTGTAAAAAGATGATGCATTTACATGTAATCTGTGAATATGTGTAAACGTAATATTTTGTAGTACCCAGCAGGCACACAACATCATAAGATGTTAATATTAGGTTAGATTTAGGTTGTGATGTCAGGTGATCAAAATTCAATGTCTAGTCAGCGTCTAAGGATAACGTTATTTTGATGTCCAATAACGATATCAAATGTTGTTGATATTCTGTAGATTTTAGGTTGTGTTAGAAAGTGACCAAAATCCAACGTCAAACCAACATCTTAAACCAGCGTCATATTAACGTCAAATACTGACATTTATTCGTCAGGTATGACAACCAAAATCCAACCTCTGATAGTCGTCATAGTGGTAACGTCCACACAATGTCAAGCTGGAACATCATTAGACGTTGATATTGGTTAATTTTAAGTTGGACGTTGGACATTGACGACGGCCTGACAATCGGTTCTGATGTCAACCAGATTTTCATTTACAAACAAAATCCAACGTCCCACGACACTGGGGTACAACGTCAATCTGAAACATGTTCATGTCTTGTCCCTGCTGGGTGTTTAAGGCCATTTCGGTCATTATACAGTAAACATCCATCATCTTCCCATCAGTGACATGCATCTAAACAGTCTCTGGGTCAAAGTGTGTATAGATTTTTGGGCATCTTCTTGGACACTTTCAAAGCTTCCAAACAGTTTGCAGCATTTATAAAGTGCCCATGTCTTGAGGTTGTTCAGTATGATTCAATTTACCTTCTATGTGCGATTCGATTGGACAGGAATCACAGGACTGATTTTTCTAATCCCTATAGACAAGTAAAACTAAAGTAGGGGCTGCATGTTGAAGGAAAGTAGTGGAGTAAAAGTACTGATACAGCACAAAAAATGTACTTAAGGGAAAGTAAAAGTACATATTTTTAAAACTACTTAGTAAATTCCAATTCCTGAAAAAACTACTCAATTACAGTAATTTGAGTATTTGTAATTTGTTACTTTACACCACTGATGATCACACCGGTGTGATCAGTCTTGGCTGGTCCCTGAAGCGTACGATCAAACTGGTGTGATTATAACATTGAAATGCACGTCATCAACTGCTCAAATTCCAATCGGACAGTTCGCACGGAGACAAAGAGGTGCGCAGTGCTTAACATAAATCACAATTTATCACTTTTTTTTTTTTTTTTTTGCAAAACATACCATTTAGGGTTTGTAAAATACACACGGATGTCTATGGCAACTGCAATAACAATTTTTCAATATAACTGGACGATGTGCTTTATTCACACAAGATACACACTGTTTATCTTGTGAATATTTTTTTAACAGTTCCATGTTTGGGGGCACTACAGAGCAGTCAATGGAGTAAGGTAAAAGTTGGGTGAGCTCTGCAAAAAACGTAATATAACTCATAAATTTAAAGCGCTTTCATCAAAAATATGAGATGCTACATCTGTCTAAGACTTTATTTCTCTACATAAAGGGGCTGGATTTTTTATAAATCCAAATAGGGCAAACTACGTAAATATAAGTACACGGGGAAAACCGCTGCTAATCAAGAGGATGCTAATACACCTAGCATGATGTCCGAGCCACTGACATTTTGGAGATTAAAGCTGAGCTAATCTCATCTATCAAAACGGAAATAACCTTGCTCTTTCAAACAGAACTGAAAAGTGCACTGTCAATCGAATGTAAAATGGTCAAAGCTGAATTACAAGCAGTTAAATCAGAGATAGCAAGCAACGCTTCGGCTGTTCACTCAGATCTTGAGGCAATAAAAACAATGTTACAGAACTGCAAAACACCATGGGCAAACTGGAGAAAATTGGAAAGCCTACAAGAGGACTGTTTGGACATGGAAGGGAGAATGAGGAGGTCATACATTAGAATACTGAATGTAGTTGTAGATCCTGGTGCAAGCATTGTTGTTGTAAACCCAGACCAGGGCCATTGGTGCAAAATTGTGACGTCACTGTGACGGGTGTGGTTAGGTGAGCGCATTAAAATGCATTGGATGCAGCTCAGATTGCACTGCACCAAGTCTGCATCCAGACCCTTCTCAATCTGTTCGCAGCTTTTGACAAGCTGTTTTACTATAGTTTGTGACAGGAAGGTTCTCATTTGTCCATCTTTGGTATAAAGGCTTTTTTTAAACCAGTAGGCATCTTAATGTAATGTCCATGGCATGATGCAAGTGATGTATGCACTAGTTTTATATTAGTTTATATTGGTCACATGGCGGACATTGCGCTCTCTTGCTCTCGTTAACATGCTTAAATACCTGTGCTTTATGACAATATAAAAGCTGTTTAAGTCCTTGTGCATGAGATTTAAGGTTTGGGACTCTCAAGTGTGTTCTGAAAAGAAAGTGTCAGACTTGATGTCATTCGCTATGGTTTTTAATGACGTGCGACTCACATTGATGGGAAAATCCTATCTACCTGCTTACACTGCAGACACGAGGACACAGATCTGATTCATATAGGATAAATTTCCACATATGAACAAGGCCTGAATCTGATTTGAGTAAATCGTAATCCATGTGATTTGTTCCTGCTTACACGTACATGGGCCATATCCGATCTGCGCCACATGGGAGAAAAAAAAAATCGGAATTGAGTCAATTGAACAGCAGCCTACTGTGTAAATGAGTCCTAAATTTACATTTTTTAAAGACGCATAGTTAAGCCACACAATGTTAACACATCAGGCATTTGCCAGGTGAATCTTGTAAATTGGAATGTTAAATCTTTGAATCATCCAGTGAAATGTGGAAAGCAGGCCCGGATTAAGAATTTACAATGGGCATGGGCCACAATGTCTTGTAGGCCCCCTAGCCGCATTCCTATAGTTGAATTAAAAAATAAGATCAATATAATCGATATTTTTTAATGAAATTAATCTATAATGTATTGCCTGCATTTTTAAAATAAATGATATACAGCACATATATTACTAGTCTACAAAGATTTAACTCATTTTTAAGGCATTTAAAGCATACTTTGAAAAAAAAAATGCTAATACAACTAGTGAAAATGAATGGATTTTAATATACTTGTTCAAGTTCACTGAAGCAGAACTAAAAATTTATATTGAAGGGTATTTTTAATGTATAACTTCTACAAACTTATAATGCATATGATTTGGATATAACACCTCTCCAATCCAGTTCTAGGAATCTAAGTCCTCCATAATACACACATTTATAAATGATTCCTACTAGGCAAAATCTGATATGTAGTGGGGTGGAAAAGAAGAACGTGTCCATCAGACGCTGGTTTCGAACCGTGTTCATAATCGATCGCCGTCAAAAGATGTTGCCATGCACTTTACTTTACATGCTGCTGTTGGTTGCGCTCTTTAGTTATGTTGTCTCTGTCAATCAAACGGTGATGGGCGGGAATCACTCAACTAGCTTATTCCAACGAGTATTCCTATTCGCACTTAGCCTAAATAGACACTCCAAAATCAGCATTCCCCCCCCCCCTCGCAGGGGCCCCAAGTGCGCACTGGCCCCTGGGCCTGTGCCCATAATGCCCATTGGTTAATCCGACCCTGGTGGAAAGGTTCTCTCACATTTAAAACAGTTCAATACAGATATCGCTATCCTACAAGTAAAATGGTTTCATTAGAGCAGTGTTTCCCAACCCTGTTCCTGGAGGCACACCAACAGTACATATTTTGGATGTCACCCTTTTCTGACCAATAAAATTCAGGTGTTGGAGTGTCTTCTGATGTTATGATAAGTTGATTTAGGTGTGTTTGATTAGGGAGAGGTTGAAAATGTGTACTGTTGGTGTGCCTTCAGGAACAGGGTCGGGAAACACTGCTCTAATGAAACCATTTTACTAATGAGAATTGCTGTTCCTCTAGATTTGGAGTGAAAAGTAGAGGAAACACTGCATTAGAGGCATCAAAAATCAAAGCTGATCCAGCAGGACGTTATATGATGATAGTGGGTAGACTAAATAATAGTCCGGTAGTTATGGTAAACGTATATGCACCTAATTGGAATGACAGTGTGTTCTCCACAGGTCTTTTCTCACAAATAACTAATATAGAATGCAATGGTTTCTAAGTACTAGATCATAATTTAAAAAAACCCACACAGGAGTAGGTAAAATTCATGTGTGAAAGGGTTAAACCTGATCTGTGAAACCAAGAGGAAATTCTCCAACATAGGCTCATTGGGAATATGTGCCCAGGGTTACATATTTGAGAAATTTAGTATTGATGGTATGGAGGCATTTAGTGTGTAAAATGAATGCTATGGGGTAGTATGATGCATCTCCAATGAGCCTGGTTTTAAATCTCTTACCGTGCAGGGTCCTGTGGGCAGCAGGAATGGAGGAAGAATTATTCCTGCTGTCTCAGGAGAAGGAGATGGAGACGGAATAATGATCTCAGAGGTTGTCGGCACCGCTGCGGTTGTAGTTGAAGGCTCTTCAGTCGTAGGTGAGACAGAAGTGGACTCTGTGGTGATCACTGTGGACGTACTTTCTGAAGTTGTGCTCTCGGTTGTGATGACGGTGGTGGTTGTAATTGGCTGGATTGTGGTCGTCGGAGAAGTTGTTTCCGGTTTGGTTGTGGCTTCAGATGTGGTTGTCATTTCTGTGGTGGATGTAGGTGATGGTAAAGTGGTGATAATAGGTGTGGTGGGCGTGGCTGATGTTGTGGGCGGAGCAGTGGTGATTAGAGGAGGCTCTGTGGTTGGTGAAGAGGACGTTGTGGGCGTTTCTGTTGAAGTGGTTGTTTCTGCTGTTGAAGTGACTGTGGTTGGGGGTAATGTAGGTGTAGTCGAGCTGACTATTAAAACGGCTGCTTCTGAAGGTGTAGTTATGATTGTAGTGCTGGAAGTTGTGGTTGGAGCTGTGCTTGGAGTTGCTGGCGTGGTGGAGGGAGACGTTGTGGTTGAAGTTGTGGTTGTAGGTGCTGTGGTTGGAGCCGCCGTGGTTCGGTTTGATCGAGTTACAAACATGTAAGGAGTTGGTGTTGGAGAAAGCAGCACACCTGTGACAATAATAATACATTTTTTAATGAAAGTTCTTAAATAATATTATATACCAAAACAATTAAGCAAGTATTATGTTTACTAAATATTACAATTATAATGAATACTAACGTAAAATAAAATAAAATTAAATAAAATAAAATCAATAATTTTGTTTACTAAATATTTTAATTACAATGAATACTAACATAAAATGAAATAAAATAAAATTAATCATTATGTTTATTAAATATTACAATTACAATGAATACTAGCATAAAAATTTAATTTTATTAAATATTATGTTTACTAAATATTACAATTACAATGAATACTAACGTAAAATAAAAAAATAAAATAAAATTAATCATTGTTTATTAAATATTACAATTACAATGAATACTAACGTAAAATAAAATACAATTAAATTAAATAAAATTAATCATTATGTTTACTAAATATTACAATTACAATGAATACTAACATAAAATAAAATAAAATTAAATAAAATAAAATTAATAATTATGTTTATTAATTATTACAATTACAATGAATACTAATATAAAAATTTTATTAAATTAAATATTATGTTTACTAAATATTACAATTACAATGAATACTATTGCATTGTGAAAAAAATAAAATAAAAATTGGTGGTTCACAGAAGTAAATAAAATAATCATTATTATGTTTAATAATATTAGAATTACAATGAATACTATCGTACTGTAAAATAAATAAAATAAAAATTGATGGTTCACAGAAGTAAATAAAATAATCATTATTATGTTTAATAATATTAGAATTACAATGAATACTATCGTACTGTAAAATAAAATTAAATTAATCTTTATGTTTACTTAATATTACAATTACAATGAATACTATCGTACTGTAAAATAAAATTAAATTAAATTAAAATTTATGGTTCACAGAAGTAAATAAAATAAAATAATCATTATTATGTTTACTAAATATTAAAATTACAATGAATACTATCATACTGTAAAATATAATAAAATAAAATAGAAAATAAAATAAATAATTATCCATTTATCAATAATTTTTTATTCAAATTATTCAAATTATCAAAATTATCAAATATTTAAATTGGATGTAAGTTATGGTTTTACACGTACAATCATCTTTGTACACACACCGCCTGGTCACTTCATCCAGCAACATGGTCTTGGGGCATCGTGGAAAACAGCCTTCAACCCTAAACCACATCAGAGAATGAAAGAAAATTGTGAGTATCTCCAAATACTCCCGGATTATTAATTTTCCTTCTAAATTTTACAGTTGAATATTACAATTTTGTACAGCCTTTGTACTGTAAAATTGCCATGTTTCATCACAGTACCAGTGTTGGGCAACAAAAAAGTAAAGGTTTTCAAAAAAGTAAATAATTAACCATCATTAACCTTTTATTGAAATTGCTTTTCTATAAATGTAATAAAGAAGATTTTTATTTTCTAAAGCTCTGTAAAAATACATTTAATTGGGTGAGTGGAGGACCATATGAATCTGCCATTATATATCTTTGAAAGCAGTTGATATCTTAAGGCAGGGGGTCATAAAAGAGCACGAGAGAGGACTTGGGGATACAATGTAGAACCATCTGTTTAAATACAGCCAGAAAAGCATGAAATGTATACGTGTTGAAAAAACACATACTGCAAGGGAGAGAAGGGTCCCGTTTACATGTTTGAAAACATAAACACTGATCATGATTGCCAAATTTCAACTGTATGTGGTAAAACTTATAAATACAGTTGATCTGTACATTATAAGGGCCTGTTGAACCAGGAATCGGCTGCGAAAACACAAAGGTGGGAATAAGCAAGGATGAAGTGTACAGCAAATTTGTATTTTAATATTTTTATTGCATTTTTTCCAGATATTTCATTCATTCATTTTCTTTTTTCGGCTTAGCCCCTTTATTAACCCAGGGTCGCTACAGCGGAATGAACCACCAACCTATCCAGCACATGTTTTAGGCAGCGGATGCCCTTCCAGCTGCAACCCATCTCTGGGAAACATCCATACACACTCATGCACTACGGACAATTTAGCCAACCCAATTCACCTATATCGCATGTCTTTGGACTGTGGGGGAAACCAGAGCACCCGGAGGAAATCCACGCGAACGCAGGGAGAACATGCAAACTTCTACCACCTTCTATGCACCCTCCCTCCCATCTGCCACCCCTCCTTATTTTCTGAGGCCTTCAATAAGTACACAAAGATGAATCAAGACACATAATTAAATAATTAACCAACTAAAAAAATAATTAATTAATTAATACATTAATAAAAAGATATAGTAAAAATATGGGTAAATATAGAAGAAGAAAATGTAAAGTAAATACGAAAAGTCTCTCTTTCTCCCTTTTGAAATTCTAGTCAGCAGATCCTGAAATGTTTTGTTAAAGGAGTTCAGTGATCCTTTAAAACAATGTTTCTCAAAATAGATGCAATGTAGAACCTCTTTAATACAGTGTTCTGATGATGGAGGGGACTCATGTTTCCATTTGAGGAGAATTGCACACCTGGCAAGCAAGGGTACAGCAAATTTGAGGGACATCAGATTATCCTGGGAGAGGCTGGAGATGGGTTTGCTCTGGACATCTCGGTTTTAATGTAAAATGTTTCCAATAAAGTATATTCTTCTGATATTCATAACCTCCAGACTGAGTTTGATTAATTAAGAGAATGGCCAGAAACCTCGACAATAATTACTCTGAATTTTTACTATAAATTCTCATGAACTGATTTCTCACTCAATTACTTTTGTTTCTAAAGCATGTGCAATTTTCTTGATAAATATAACCTTCCTCAGATTATTCTGCAAAAGATTTTTTTTATAGCAAAATTAAAATATCTATATAAAACTATCTAATATCTATATAAAACTGTTGAACTGATTTAAATTTAATTCAACAATAAACTATGTAATTAATTCACCTAAAAATGATAATTAATCCCTTGCACTTCATTTTTCTCAGCAGATAAGTAATTTAGTTAATGGGTACTTTCTAACTAATTACGCCAAACACTGCTCAGTACATGCAGATGCAAGATCTTACGGTGGTAGAAAATGGCAGCGTGTGGCATCGGGGTCGTTGCAGGTTTTCACACACGGACTGGCACATGAGTGATATTTCCATTCGCACATCAAGCGGTACGGGATCACAAAACTGCTCTCTAAAATACAGGAACACAACCACCGTAAACAGACAGAAAATGGCAGCAGAATTACAAAAAGCACCTCAAATAAGACTAAAATCTACTTTTAGAGAATATCACATGATGATTGTTTAGTTTGAGTTTGGGTTAAGTACAAGCTCAAATTTAAAGAGATCCACTCAAATCTGCACCTGCAAAAGGGTTCAGAATTCTGAGCAATACCTTATTAAATATCAAATCAATATTGTCAGCTTCCAATAAGAGTATTGCACATTATTACCACATTTTCCACATTACAATAAATTAAATCCCATAATTATCATTTTTCCCAAGTATTTTCAGTATTTCTGATTTATTATATTTGAATAAAATGTAATAATCTTGTTATTCTGTAAATTACTGATAACATTTTTTTCCAAATATTGTCAGCTTTCAATGAGAGTGTAGCACCATATTCCAACATTGCAATAAATATAGTCCTATAAAAAATGTATAAAAATACTGCACCTGAGCCTGATGATTAATTATATTTGGACATTGTTATATACAGATTATAGTAAGAAAACGCTTCTCCGTTTATATTGTATTTCTGACATGTTTGAATAAAATGTCATTATTTTTTAATTCTGTAAATCCCAAATAACATTTTTTTCCAAGTATTGTCAGTTTTGCACCATATACCCACATTGCCATAAATTTAATCCCATAATTATTTTTCTTTTGCAAAATTAATGAAAATAACGCACCTGGGCCTGATGACGAATTAAATTTGCACATTATATTTCATATTTACAGACATTAAAATAAATCAAAATTTAATTGTTTTATTCTGTCAACTTTTGATAACATTTATTGAAAATAACAAAAGATCAACATTGAGAGCATAATCTTTGATTCATCTAGAAAATGTGCCGTGTTTTCAGATGGTAATATTAACATTAAGACAACACAATACCAATGTTCATCTTCAAAAGAGCTAAAAAATCTATATTTGGTGGAATAACCCTGATTTTTAAATCCCGACAAATAAAAACACTGCTATTGTGCAAAAATCAATGCTCTAAATGACAATATTTTAATTTTAAATTTGTACTGTAATAAAAATTATGACAAAAAGTCGAGACAACCAATATTTTTAAGTTGTTTTAAATTATTTTAATAGGTTAATCAGGTTTCAAATGAAATCTTTTAAGTTATTTAAAGTTTATCTTCATATTTTTAGTCAGTTTGATTGTTGTAAGTTGAGAGAACTAGAAAAGTTTGATTTAACTAATAAAGTTAAGTCAGCAAGAATTTATTTACAGTGTGGACGAAATTCTATTAATCTTTTATCGAATAAAACCAATATTAAAGTTGCCGTAAACTGCTTTACATATTTTACATATCGATGTTTGACAAACTCAAAATTAGAGAGGGCAGGACATAGTGTAGCTCCCCCCCCTTTTTAAAAACAGCCAATAGAGTTTTGCTTTATCATTGCTCTGCCAGTGTGGATGAGCTGAAGTGCATCAAATGAAAAGCAAATGAGAAGTGTCTTAAGGGGGGCGGGGCATGTCAGATACTAGAGAGCATTTGATTGGTTATGATTTGATGAGAAACTGAAGTAAAACCGTTGATCCATTTGGATGGAATTGACGAGCTACAAGCTTTACGCGTTTATATCAGTTTTATATCTTCTAAACGTGAATTTTGTCACTGTTTTGGAGCACACTAGGTTATAGATATCTTTAAAACTAACAATACTAATACTAACATCTAAAAACCTTTTTTTAATTTCATGAGACCATTAACATTTTACTCAGATGCATAACTATTAAATAAATGCAATAAATTCTTGCCTTCGATGATGAAGCTGCTGCTGGTTTTGAAGGTGTGTGTGTGGTCGTAGTTCTGCGCTCGGGCCTGTGTGTGTGTGAGGGTGATGAAAACCCCTTTCTGACTGTGCAGCTCAAAGGAGGATCGTCCCGGAAGCCACAGGCCCTGGTGGTGGAGGAAAGTGGCCCGCCGTCTGAACTCTTCTCCAGGCTGCCAGTGCTCCAGTCGCAGCCCGCGGTTCACAGTTACACACAGGAAGTAGTTTGGCCTTTCTGCAGACTCCAGTGAGACGACAGGAAGTCCTGGACAACAAAATATCAGTAGAGACAACCTTCAGCCTTAATAGGTAATATATTATATAACAGAATATATAAAGCAGCAAATACATTTTATTGTTAAACCATTTGTGAAAACAGAAGCTGCGACTGTTTCTTTTATCATATCGTGATGCAGTTCATTGAGAAACAAAATATTAAATGAGAAAACGGTGGGCGTGGCTTATTTTTCTACTGCGAGGTGATTGGATGTAGCAAAGCAGGCATTTTCATTCAAAAAGTTCAGGAAAAGGGCTTCGGGAGAGTTGAGCTGCAGTCACACTACAGTTTGAGCTTACGAAATTTTGTTGTGCGGCACTGGAAAAGGGGGTGGGATTAAACAAGACGATTAGACATTAAAAAAAGCGAGCGATTGCTCAAGGTTTTAAATTTCTGTCCAGAGAGATCATGTTTTGATCCTTATTTGGTCTCACGCAGTCAAGTCATGTGATTTCGCAGGTCAGAGTTCACCAAGCTTGAACTTTCCAACGCAGCGATCTGCGAAACTTGACGCATGACCTTGTGTTTCCGGTCTAACTCATTCGCGTGCGTATGAATGAAAGTCTATGGGGAGAAAAGTCCGGTGTGGCTGCAGCTTTATTACAACCTAACAGACCCCTCCTCCTCACCACTTATTTTTGTTGTCAAAACTGACAGTTGGAGGGGCGTGGTTAAGCATGTTAGCTACACCCAATACCTTAGACAGACCTAATCTGAGAATTTAATTTAAAAAAAAAGGAAGTGCATTTCCAGATTTTAATTTTAGATTGCATGCTCAATAATGTTCATGTCTGGTGACTGGGCTGGCCAATCCCGGAGCACCTTCTTTGCTTTCAGGAACTTTGATGTGGAGGCTGAAGTATGAGAAGGAGCGCTATCCTGCTGAAGAATTTGCCCTCTCCTGTGGTTTGTCATGTAATGGGCAGCACAAATGTCCTGATACCTCAGGCTGTTGATGTTGCCATCCACTCTGCAGATCTCTTGCACGCCCCCATACTGAATGTAACCCCAAACCATGATTTTTCCTTCATCAAACTTAACTGATTTCTATGAGAATCTTGGGTCCATGCAGGTTCCAGTAGGTCTTCTGCAGTATTTGTGATGATTGGGATCGACCTTCTGCCACTTTTCCAAATGATCAACTAGAACTCAATTTATTATTTGTTGCTCTTATAACTGAGACCGACGACAAGACTTTTGTCAGGTAGTGTATGGTTAGTTTTGATTTCATTTTACTTTAAGACCTTTTTAAGAATATTATGTATTAAATTTCAGACTTTTACAGGGCTAAACGTTAAGGATTTGTAAACACACATTTTTTCTCTAACATTACGTTTCTTGACGTTAATTTTTCTTTTACGTTTCTTCTTTTTTTTTAAGGATTAAAAACTATAATAAACAAAGTGTATGTACAACAGTCTGTCCAGGTCAGTAATCTCAGGTAGCTATAAATTCATGGATAACTTTAAAAGAAATGTTTTTGTAAGGCAGATAACTAAAAAGGAAAAAAAGTGCTCACGTGAGGCCCGGTCCTTGAACAGTCCAGTTGTCATCATGAAGTGGAAAATGGTGCTGGGTTGAGCGTTGGTCTTCAGGAGGGGAAACACTTCACCGCTGCTCACGTTTGCCCCAAACACACAGACAGAGTTATTCTGCTCTGCGCTGGACAGAGTTAACGGACCTTCGCCTAACTCTACACACACACACACCAACATTAACACATTAAACATCAGAACGAGATCTTCTGCTGCTTACAAGTGTGTTACTGACCAGGAGAAAAAAAACTCTTACCTTGGTTGTAATATTCACAATCATATGCTGTCAAAAGAGAAAATATCCATACATAAGCAGCAGTCACTTCGTGTTAAATTTACATTAAAACAAATGGCAGATCAACAGAACAAAAATACGCACAATAAAATTTTATTTTAATATGTTTTGTTATTATTTAAAAAAATATATTTTGTCCTCTAACACTAACACAATTTATATATGTACATACATATATATAAAGATAGATAAATAGATTGTCAGCTGCACATCCATGATGCGAATCTCCTGTTCCACCACATCCCAAAGGGTGACTGTGGAGGCCATTTGAGTACAGTGAACTGTCATGTTCAAGTAACCAGTCTGAGATGATTCGTGATTTAAGACATGGCGCGTTGTCCTGCTGGAAGTAGGTAGGCTGTGGCGTTGACACGATGCTCAATTGGTACTAATGGGCCCAAAGTGTGCCAAGAAAATATCCTCCACAACATTACACCACCACTACCAGCCTGAACCATTGATACAAGGGAGAATGGATCCATGCTTTCATGTTGTTGAAGCCAAATTCTGACCCTACCATCCAAATGTCGCAGCAGAAATCGAGACTCATCAGACCAGGCAACGTTGTTCAAATCTTCTATTGTCCAATTTTGGTGAGCCTGAGTGAATTGTAGCATCAGTTTCCTGTTCTTAGCTGACAGGAGTGGCACCCGGTGTGGTCTTCTGCTGCTGCAGCCCATCCGCCTCAAGGTTGGACGTGTTGTGTGTTCAGAGATGCTCTCCTTCATACCTCAGTTGTAATGAGTTGTTATTTGAGTTACTGTTGCCTCTCTATCAGCTCAAACCAGTCTGGTCATTCTTCTCTGACCTCTGGCATCAACAAGGCATTTGCGCCCACAGAACTGCCGCTCACTGGATATTTTCTCTTTTTCAGACCATTCTCTGTTAACCCTAGAGATGGTTGTGCGTGAAAATCCCAGTAAATCAGCACTTTCTGAAATACTCAGACCAGCCCATCTCGCATCGACAACCATGCCACGTTTAAAGTCACTTAAATCACCTTTCTTCTCTATTCTGATGCTCAGTTTGAACTGCAGCAGATCGTCTTGACCATGTCTGCATGCCTAAATGCATTGCTGCCATGTGATTGGCTGATTAGAAAATTTCATTAACGAGCAGTAGGATAGGTGTACCTAATAAAGTGGCCGGTGAGTGTAACGCAGACACCAAAATAAGGCATCTTATCTTTGACTCATAAACAGATCCTGACAGCAAACAGGGACGTTTTGAAAAAGTTATGCTGGATTTGTTTTGCATTAGAAATGTTAGTTCAACCATGTGTCTTCATCGTGTATGTTTCCTTGTACTCACGACACACAGTAGGAGATCTCCAGTTCACTGTGACACCATTCTGACAGCATTTGTGTGCGTACGCTGCAATACTGGTGCACAAACATTCACAGTCTCCTCCACGGTTGCAGTTGCAGGTGTCTGTTAGACAGTTTTTATAAAACCAGGTCACATCCACCTGCGGGAACACAGGGGTTGGTTACGCACAATACAGGGGTATCTACAACCTTAATAAACTTGTCACAAACATACAATTGATCATGTAACAAACTCAGACCTATTGCATTTCACCTGAAATAGTTACAATAAAGGAATAGTTCACCCACAGGAAAATATTTTCATATTATTTTGACTGAAGAGTGCTTGTAGCTGGCACCAATTGACTTCCATAGTAATTTTGTTACATACTATGGACGTTGATGGGTGCCAGCAGCCAACATTCTTCAAAATGTCTATTTTTGTGTTCAAGAGAAGAAAGAAACTCATAAAAGGATAAAAAATTACATGAGGGAAGGTGAATTATGAGGTAATTTTCATTTTGGGTGAACTGTCCCTTTAATGATGAAATGTTCTAGATTTTTAAACCTACACAGCCCCCTAGTGGCCTGGTTGTGAACTACAAAGCATCTCGAATCTCAGCTACTATCTGTTAGTTCATCGCAGACAGGCAGTGTGTGTGTGCGTGTGCATGTGTGTGTGGCTGTGGGTAAGACGTGGCCTTTTTATCTATAGGCCAAGTGTGTTGTTAAGCCTCAGAGGAAAGAGCTGCTCACCACATTGTGACATGGAGCGAATATGTCACTGTAGAGAAGGCCACACTCGCGCTTAGCATACGGCTGTCGGCTGAGATCTCCTTCACAGGGTCTGTGGACTACAAAATCACTCTCACACTGCACACACAAAATAAAAAAAAGATTGATTTAGTTGATCTTAATTTCAGATTAAAACATAACTGAAGTTTATGACAGGGGTGTGAGATATAATTGTACTGTAGATATATTTATATCTAATTCAACAAAATATATGGTAAGACTTTAGTTTAAGTACCAATTCTCACTATAAACCAGTGGCTTTTATTACAGGCCTATAATAAAGATATTATCTGTTTATTAGTACTTATAAAGTATGTATTCTGCATGATAATATTAATAAGCAGCAAATTAGAGTTTATTGAGGCAAAAGCCATAGTTAATGCTTTATTAATAGCAAGAATTGTACCTTAAAATAAAGTAACAATATTCTGCTGAGTATATTTTGGCTGGTTTAGGTTTGTAATGGATAAATAAATATCAAACTGCCAGTTGGTGTTGGCAAAGTTTTTGTCTTGAGCGATTTAGTGAATCATTTGTTCAATATGACTGATTCGTTTAGAAATAAAGCAACTGTCTTTATGAACGGATCATTGAATTATTGACTGAAATACTTAATTCAAAAACAGATTTATTCAGGAGGGAAAAAACAACCTCAAACTTCTGCTTCAGCTTTGTTTGAAACTTTTAAAGGCAAAGAAAAAAACATACAATGTTATGTCTAAAGTGGATCTTGCTCAATATTAACATGCTGGAAAACTTGCTTGCTGAACTGTATGAAAACAGTTGTGCAGCCTAATATTTTTGTCCAAATCATGATTGTTTTCAAGACCTTTTTATATTATAAAATCAATCACAGTTTACAATAAGGTTTCATTAGTTAATGTTAGTTAAGGTATTTAAGGTATTTAAGGTATTAAAGGTAGACATCTTACCTGTCCAACAGCCCAGCTGTCTCCAAATGCCTGTGCGTTACTGACCTCCATATGTCCAGCTGTGGTCATGTCATTTACTGTTACCATATCAAAGTTTCCACACAAGCCACTCATCTGACCCTAAAAACACAGAATCACACTATAATATAAGATACGAGGCTCAGACACACTCTCTCAGTTCAAAACTAGATTAAAGACCTTTTTAGTAAAGCATTCACACAATGCATCGCATAATGGTACAACCACTCCTCCTGTCTTAATGTACCTGAAATTTTATTAGAAACAAACATGTAAAGTATTTGAGTGTTTCTATGTTTGTTTGTATAACTACTATTTTCATTTATAACACTTCACTTTTGCATCTTGTTTAAATACAGTGTGAACAGTAGCTACGCTAATTATTTTCTTTATTCTCTATTTCCACCTGGGGATATTCATTCTGAGGCCTCTAGTGATTGTGCAGCGCCATTGATTAGATCCAAAACCTATGAAAGAATGATGCCAGGGTATCCATTATCCTGGACCAGGCCGTATCCTGAGCTGATGCTGTGGTGGTCATGGAGAAGCGGTGAGCATGAGACTACTGAACGAGATTACTGAAAGACCACAGTGACAGATGAGTCCCCACATTGATCCTGTGGGCCAGCCTGAACACCCGCCGGTGACCTACTCACACCTGCAGTTCTCCAGCCCCCAGCATCTAGACTGCAGCTCCACACAGGAAGTTTAGCCGGAGGAAAAATGGTTGTGCCCAACTGAGTCTGGTTTTTCTAGGTTTTTTCTTTTACTTCACTTTGTCAGTTGGTGAAGTTTGTTCCTCGCCACTGGCTTTCTTGGTTTGGGACTTGTAGAGCTGTGCATCGAAGGATTTTCTCTTCAGTGTTTGAACTTTCAGCAGTGAAAATTAAACCCCACTGAACTGAACTTCAATTCTGAAATCTGGACTTTACTAGGACTTCAATGTTAAACTGCTTTGACACAATCTAAATTGTAAAAGCGCTATACACTCTCAGAAAAAATGTTGTACCAAAGAAGGTACAAACCCTTGTCACTGGGGCAGTACCTTTTTAATGAACAGAATTGTACTTTAAGACAAAGAAACAAATTTGTACTATTGCAGTTTGTACCTTTAAGCACATGATTTGTACCATGGGAAACCATAATGTACCTTTAGTTTTTATAACATGCAGATACAATATTGTACCTTCATCAAAGGTACAAATCTGATCCACGAAGGTACCATTACAGTGACAAGACACTTTGTACCTTAACAGTGTCAAATTTACTTAATTTTAAAATAGAAATAGAATTATGTAAAAGTATTGAAACGAGATACGCACAATGTTTGATTAGTTTTACAATACTAAAATGTCTGCATGAACATTTTGCATATGCAGGACTCTTTCCAGCTCACGTGCGTAGTGGAAAGCAAACGCCAAAAGTTGCGGATATCAAAAATGAAAATGTATTTATCAGAAAATGCTTACCAAATGCAAATTAAAATTGCCTTAAATGTTTAGTTTACAATACCTATACTTTTGTTTTACAGTTGTTTTGTTTTATAGAACTTAATTCATGTTTATGAGTTTCTTTAAACATGCTTTTAAATGATTCATGTTTTAATATGGAAACTATTCATGAAATCACTTTGCCTTTCCAGTAATATTGATTTTCACAGATATTGTAATAAAGAAGGAGTTGTCCAACACTTATGTACCTTTTTTATAAGAACAATTGTGTACCTTCATTTCAATTGTGCCATAAAAGGTACAGAACAGTATCATACAAGGTATTTTCTGAAACATATATGGTACAACTTTTACAAAGGTACAAAACTGTTCCTTAAGGAACATTATTTGTACAACCATGTACCTTTTTTTCTGAGAGAGTAGATATAAACATGAATTTATTTTTTTTTTGAATACAGCATACACTGAAAAAAATTATTCAAAGATGATGCCTTGGATTTACTAATTTTTTTTACGTTAAGGGGTTGTAAACAATTTATTTAAGCTGAATTTAAACAAACAAATTAAGTTGAACATTTCTCAATTTAATTTGTTTGTTTAAATTCAACACAAATAAATTGTGTGCAACAGTTTTGCATGCAACACTTTTTTCAGTGTACCATTAACCCTCCTGTTGACTTAGGTGGGCACCAGCAGAAAAAAACCCTAAACAATATTATTTTTTTCTAAAACGACTTTTTCTAAAATGACTCCAACATTAGAAAAAATTTATCATTTTCATTTTTCATATTTTCATGAAGGCTATACACATTTAGCATACAACCGTTGTCATTTGGGTCAATTTTGACAAGCTATAAAACCATTTTTACATCACAACAACTACAGGCACACATCCAGTGAGTGACAGTTCAAAATGACCACTACCGCCGTGTGTGACGCCGCTGCGGGACAAAGGGATTAGTAAAATGTTTTTAGGTGTAACAGCAGTATGCGACAATGCCGCCAGGGAGCACAAAGGGACGAGATGTGAATGGACAGAAATATACAGTAGCTGTTAATACACTGCTACTTGTAAATGAAGATGAAATAACAAAACAAAACATTACAATTCCTTCATAAATCAATAAAAACTTAACAAGCTTTACTATCATTTTAAATTTGTTAAGCACAATGAGAATTCATTTAGGAAATATAAGACAAAATGAAAGTTCAAACATAAATAAATAAATAAATAAATAAATAAATAAATAAATAAATAAATAAATAAATAAATAAATATATAAATAAATAAATAAATAAATAAATACCCTCCTATCTAGTATTGTGAAAAGGCAAAGTTGGCCACAATGAAAATTGCGTGTTGATATTTTAGCTGATGAAGTCTATGGTTAAAGTGCCACCCACCGGTCAAAAGCTGCAGGCACATTCTGCAGAATTACCCGCAGCAGCAGAGGGAACATATTGAACTGTTACCATCTGTATGCACACTCCAACACACACATCCCTCAAGCACACACACAATAAAAATCTGCTGCTTTAACTTTCGGGCTAGTAATGTTTTACACTCATGCAGGTACTTTTTGCATTAGAAAATGTACCCTTTACTGTAGTCAAAAATGAGTGGATTAAACACTGATGAAAAACTTTACACTGATGAGGGAAAACCAAGACATTCGCAGAGTTTGTGATGAAAATTTGGTTGTTTCTTCACGCAAAAAAGATTTCATTCATTCACTTTCCTTCGGCTTAGTCTCTAATAGGGGTCATCACAGTGGAATGAACCATCAACTAATCCGTCATATGTTTTATGCAGCGGATGTCCTTTCAGTCGCAACCCAGTACTGAGAAACATACATACACACACACACACATACACACACACACACACGCACACACACGCACACACACGCACACACACGCACACACACGCACACACACGCACACACACGCACACACACACACACACACACACACACACACACACACACACACACACACAACAGCCAATTTAGTTTGATCAATTCACTTCTACCGCATGTCTTTGGACTGTGGGGGAAACCTGAGGAAACTCACACCATCTCGCGAAGAACTTGCAAACTTGGAAAAATGCCAACTGGCCCAGCCGGGACTTGAACCAGCGACCTTCTTGCAGTGACAGTGCTAACCACTAAGCCACCGTGCTGGCTCAAAATAGGCTTGAGGATTGATATTAAATTTAGATGCTTAATTTGACAGGTTTAGAGAAGGTGGCTAATTCTTGAGGGGTGTGTACAGAATTCTAAGACAACAGGAGGGTTAAATACAGCTGATTCACAGAGAACAACTTCTGACCTTCCACTGGGGTCCAGCACGAATATGGACCGTTGTCTTCCGGTCCCATAAAACAGTCAGATCTTGAGCAGGAAAGTGGACCACGGTGTAATATCCTGCACCCCACAGCTGAAACTCATAACCTCTGCCCACAACAGTGGAGGAGCTCTGGAGGAGAAACCGAGAAAAAAAAACTATTCAATTCGAACAATCACTACAGTAAAAACAGATTTTACTGTCATGCACATACTGTATGAGACCCTGTACCACAAATCCAGTCATAAGTGTTTGATTGAAAGTTCTTTTCACAGATGTATGTTTGTATGGAGGGGTGGTGCGGTGCTGCAGTGGGTAGCACTGTCGCCTCACGGCAAGAAGGTCACTGGTTCGAGCCTCGGCTGGGTCAGTTGGCATTTCTGTGTGGAGTTTGCATGTTCTTCCAGTGTTGGTGTGGGTTTCCTCCAGGTGCTCCCTCACAAGTCCAAAGACATGCGTACAGGTGAATTGGGTAAGCTGGAATGTCCGTAGTGTATGTGTGTGAATGAGAGTGCATGGGTGTTTTCCCAGTGATGGGTTGCAGCTGGAAGGACATCCGCTGCATAAAATATATGCTGGATAAGTTGGCTGTTCATTCTGCTGTGGCGACCCCAGATTATTAAAGGGACTAGGCCAAAATGAAAATGAATGAATTTTCTTTAAAAATAGTTTATTCCAAGTTATTGGAATAATACCTATTTGAATATCTGCAATCTGAGGACTCATAAAAAATATAAATATTGAGAAACTTCAGTTCTTAGCAATGCACAGTGCTAATGGAAATTTAAGTTTTGTTATATACACAGTAGGACATTTACTAAATATCTCCATAGAACATAATCTTTACTTAATATTCTAATGATTTTTGGCATAATTTTTGGAATCATTCATTCATTCATTCATTGTCCTTCGGCATAGTCCCTTTATTAATTAGGGGTCGCCACAGTGGAATGAACAGCCAACTTATCCAGCATATGTTTTACACAGCGGATGCACTTCCAGCTGCAACACAGTACTGGGAAACACACATACACACTTTCATTCACACACTTATACACTACGGCCAGTTTTGATTACCCAATTAACCAATAGCGCATGTGTTTGGACTGTGGGGGAAGCCAGAGCACCCGGAGGAAACCGACACCAACACGGGGAGAACATGCAAACTCCACACAGAAATGCCATCTGACCCAGCCGGGGCTTGAACCTTCTTGCTGTGAGGCGATCGTGCTACCAACTGCGCCACCGTGACTGAAAATTTATTTGACTGAAAAATCCATAAGAAGTATTATTACAAGGTAAAATAATTGTTAATTTATTCCTGTTATGCCGACCTGAACTTTCTGCACTAATATTCTTGTTTTTCAGCATCTTATGGTCCTTCAGATCATAATTCTAATATTTCTATATTTTCATATTTCTAATATTTTGATGCGTTTTAATAAACTGTATAAAAAAATGAAGGTTGCTTACTGTATTGACCTTATTCTGTAACGCGGAAGTGTGCTCGTTTTTGAACTTCTGATTGAGTTGCCTATGGGAGAAAATACTAGAAATAATAAATGGTAAAAAACAGTCAAACTACTTTCTCTACAGACAATTGTGTTCATGACTTTACAGACAAAGCAGAATAATGTAATAAGAAAATATCAGTTTGCAACATGACGAGCTGTTTTAACGTCTAAAAATTTAATGGAAGTGAATGAGACAGGAAGTCTCGAACAATAAGATTCAAATGGCTGTGCCTGTTCGTACGTGAAAAAGGTCAATATAAGCTTGTACTGAACCTTCTGTACACTCCGCTTCTTGCTGTGGGGTGACAGTGCTAACCACTGAGCCACCGTGCCACCACAATTTTGAACCATACAGTGTTTTTTGCTATTGCTGATAATATAACTTAAGAGGGATTTTGTTGTCCAGGGTCACATATTAGAGGATTTACAGTTAGATACTCACAGGTTTACCAGAGTTATCACTGAAGTAGATTTTGGTGAGACCAACGTAGATCAGCAGGTACTTCATGCAAACAATCCCACTTTCATAGCAATCTTTATTTTGAGCCATGATGGAGACCTCTGTATCCCCAACACTCTACATGCAGACACAAGATTAACAGTGTACAATCAATAGATCACGCTTTATTTGCTCTAATTCAGAAAAACAACACAATTCCTTAAGCTCCTAGGGCTTGTGTCCGCATACATGGACAGCACATTTTAGCTCTTAAGTGGCTATTTAAAATACTTTGAAAGTTTTATATTTTGTTACAGACATACAGTGTCATCCTGCAACAGTTTTGCACCATATGAAATGTCCCAAACACTATTTTTAACTGTCCAAAATGGGGGAAATAAAATTGTTTTTACTCTCTGATAGTCAAAGCAAGTTCAAAAAAAAAAAAAATTTTAAATATGCAAATTTCAGGAAAAAGTGTATTATGTAAATTCAGACAACGAGTGCACATATATGGACATCATTTTTTTCTAAAAGTACCTCACATCAAAAGATGATACTTACATTTTTATTCTAATTAGGTTCTAATGAGCCCAAATAGCAAAGAGAAATATATAGAGTCAAATATATCTATCGTGTTTGTCCACTTAATCAGAGAAAGACATGAATTTTCCCTCCTCATGTAAATCCTCCACTTTAGCAGTTCATTTCTGTTGCCATTGTAGCCGTCAGAATTCTTAAATCAAGAAGCATTTTCTAGGCAAGCAAAAACATTGTGTTGTTTTAGGAATTAATGTGTCAAAATTAAGTGAGTTTTTCCTTAAAACAAGCAAAATAATCGGTTAAGGGTGAAGCAAATGGGACTGAAACATTTTTCCCCAAAATAATTATAAATAGAATTTGTGTCACAATATTATATAACTGCAGATTAAGTATGTTTACATTGCCAGCTGTTGAAATTCTTATTTTAATAAGTCAACTTTTTATTGTTCAACAGCCCAGAACAAAGAACACACTTCACACTAAACATATATACAGTTGAAGTCAGAATTATTAAGCCCCCTTTGAATTTTTTTTCCTTTCTTAAATATTTCCCAAATGATGTTTAACAGAGCAAGGATCAGCATGTCTGATAATACATTTTTCTATTGGTTTTATTTCCGCGAGAATAAAAATGTTGAGGTCACACACACAAGGAAGACAAAGATGGATAAATTAAGGGTATTTATTCGTGCAATGCAACAAGATCAAAGAGATGAAGCAGGTTAGTGGTGTAGCAGAGGAAGAGCGATCTCACACGCAGTTCAAATGGTAAGTTCAGTTCTTCGGTAAAACACCAATATAACTTTAGTCACTTCCCTTAAGCAGGTGTGTTTGCATCCACAGGAGAAAGGGGACATCCACGGAAGAGCACAGGAGAAACAGGGAGAGCCGTTGAGGAGAACCATTCTGACTTCGATTTCAGCCGGTGAGTGAATGAATGAGGTGAGTGTAAGGGTGCAAGGGTGATTGCAGGTGCAGGTGCGGGTGATTAGTAATTAGGTGAGGGTTCACGGGTGTGGTGTGTGGTGGATGGTAAGAGAGAGGTGATTGGGTCAAGGGTGTGACAAAAAGCAGTTTTTAATTTTATAGTTTTTTGTCAAAATTATTAGACCCTTTAAGCTATATATTTTTTTCTCGATAGTTTACAGAACGAACCATCGTTATACAATAACTTGCCTAATTGCCCTAAGCCTTTAAATGTCACTTTAAGCTGTATTGAAGTGTCTTGAAAAATATCTAGTCAAATATTATTTATTGTCATCATGGCAAAGATAAAATAAATCAGTTATTAGAAAGGAGTTATTAAAACTGTTATGTTTAGAAATGTGTTGAAGAAATCTTCTCTCCATAAAACAGAAATTGGGCAATCATTAAACAGGGGGGCTAATAATTCTGACTTCAACGGTATGATACATGTTACATATTCAGTCACTTGTCACACCAAGAAAATTCCACTAAGAAAAACAAACAGTAAACCTATATGGAAATGAAGGTTGTGGTACCTTTATAATATATACTCATTTATCCTAATTTTAAATGTCGCCAGAGATTATCCCACTTTCTATGTTCTCCCTCATTATTTAACCTCCCCAGCACACACTCGTATGATGCACTTTCAATCATCCCCATTAATCCACTCTTTCATTTCTAGCATTCTGGGACACTTCCAATTACACAGGATCATCCTTGCAGCTGTAATGCATCCAATCTTGAGAAGAATAAAGGGATTTTTACCTATATTATGTATCACGAGTTTGTCACCCAGAAGGTAGACGTGGCTCTCCAGGTAACTCACAGCCTAGCCACTCCTCCATTATTCTTACAATTTTACACCAGAATGGGTAAACAACATTCTCAGATCATGTTTAAATAAGTACCCTCTTCTTTATTGCATCTCCAACACAGATTATTTCCAGCTAGTCCCATCCTATAGAGTCTGGATGGTGTGTAGTAGTATAATACTGCTATAACTGCCCAACGCATCACAGGGACTACACTGCGCAGAGCACGCAGTATTTTTAAGGACACCTCTCACCCTGCTCACAGACTGTTTTCTCTCCTGCCTTTCGGCAGGCGCTTCAGGCTCCCCCGGACAAAAACCAGCAGACTGAGGAACAGCTTTTTCCCCAGAGCTGTCTTCCTTCTGAACTCTGCCCCTCACTGACTCTTTTGCCCCCCCAATACACCCCCCACACTCCTCTAACTTATACTCCTCACAATCACTGCACTATTTAACATTTGCACATTTAAAGTTTGCACATATTCATTGCACTGATTCACTTATCTGAACTGTACATACCCACAGCACATGAACATTTGTAATTATGTTTATCTGTCTGCACACTTCTGCTATTAATAGCATCCTGTACATATATTCATTTATTGTAAATCTGTTCATAGCTAATACAACCTGTATATAATGGTGTAAATATCTCCATAGTTTTTCTATAACTGCACTTTATAACTTATACCTGTATCCTGCACTTGCTGCTATTGCACTGCTGGTTAGGCCGAAACTGCATTTCGTTGCCTTGTACTTGTACATGTGTAATGACGATAAAGTTGAATCTAAACTAATCTAATCTAATACAATATATCTATGTATTATTTTGTACAGAATGAACTTCTCTTATATTTTTACCTACATTGGAAAGGATGTCCAGCCACTTAATCTCCTCAATATCATTCCCCAGATCCTTCAGCCGGATTATTCTGAAATTATTACATACTTCTGAATTTACACGGAGCATCATTTCGTAACACATAGAAGCAGTCCTAGCAACTTGTGGTGACTGTAAATAAGCATATAGAGGATTGTCCTTCATATTAAATTTGTCCTTGATGCAGTGTCTAATTTGCAGGTATTTCCAGAAGTCCCCTTGGGCTCCAATATCATATTTGTCCACTAAATCAAAGTAAGACATGAATTTTCCCTCCTCATGCAAATCCTTCACTTTAGCAGTTCATTTCTGTTGCCATTGTCGCCGTCGAAATTCTTAAATCAAGAAGCATTTTCTAAGCAAGCAAAAATATTGTCTTGTTTTAGGAATTAATGTGTCAAAATTAAGTCAGTTTTTCCTTAAAACAAGCAAAATAATCTGAAAACGATCTCAAAATTACTTTTGAGAAACAAAACGCTATGCTTTGCTTGTCTAGAAAATGCGTCTTGATTGTGGAATGTTTAGATATTTGGACAAGAAACAAGATTAAAAAAATCTAAGTAAGAAAAGTATTTATTTAATCAATGCACTTCTGATGCATCTACGCAACACCAGTATCCCATTATTCGTATCGAAACCTAGTGTGTTGTTGTGAGTGTGTGTACGTATGTATACAGTATGTGTGTGTGTGAGTGAGACTAAAGCCATTTTCTTTTTGTCGTGATGGAAAAGTCTGTCCCTGGAGTAGATCAGTAGACTCCTCAGAGAATCACTGGCCTTTAGGAGACACCAAAGTCTATTCACCTGCACCTTAAGCATTCACACACACACACACACATAGGTACACAAACCACACACACACTTGCATACACACTTTCTCAGTCATTAAGGGCAGTAGCGGGTAGCATTGCGTAGGCTGATAGGGAACAGATTGCTCTTTGTTAAGTGCGGCTCTTTGCTGAGTTTCTGTGCTGGGACTGACATTAACTCTGGCTCCATTACCACAGTCCTGTTCTAATTAAAAATCCCCTCTGATTTTCCCAAGATTACAGGCGGTAGGAGCAGATCTCTTTTCCGGCTACTTTATCCGTCCTTACTGAAGTCTGCAAAGTGGGAGAGCGCGCACGCAAACACACTCTTTGGCCCTTCATTAAAAAATTCTTCTGTTTAAAGGAGCAAGGCTTTCTACTGGTGAAACATGCATTGTTAAGGGCATGCTGGTAAGCGCTTCTTCACTTAGTCTTAAGACTGACACACAAAGCACACGGTCAGCACTGTTTTACACAAAGATAGGCTTAGTCTTAGTGCTTTTTGTGAGACTAAGCTTAACTCTATTACTATGGTACAAGCACAGAAACCATAGTATTAACTTTTGACTGTTGAACATTGTTGTTTTAATGGCTATATCTACAGTAGAGCGTAGTCAACTTACAGTAATGCTATTAAAATAGAGTCAGCAAAACTGATAAAAATCAAAGCGTGGAAACTTCCAAGCACACAGTTGTTGAAATTAATATCTCCAAAGGAGCAGGTATTAACTCTTCCACCACCTGTGCTGGAGCGCATTAGCATTAGCTACCTGCTCCCCTCCTCTGTCAGCCAACATTTCATCAATGTTTTGTCCCGATTAACACAGTGTTGGTATTTTCATTGGCATGTTCACAGAGCAACTTCCACGTATATCTAGCCTTCACAGAGCATACCAGAAGCCTGTATTATAATGTAAAAAACTTAAAATAAATGAGTTATTTTTTCTTAAAATAAATGAGTGCGGGCGACAAACAACTGTATAAGTAAAAAATAAAATAAAATAATGAGATAATCATGTGACATTAATTGTATGAGTGAACGTTGTATACAGAAACAGTTTTGGGAGAGTCTGCTAAAATAGCATCACGCGGAAAAAACGTTTATGTCCACTAAGAAGAATAGAGATCCCGCTTGCTGTCATGTCCGCTTCGGACTTTAAAAGGCAAATCCTCTGCAAAAAAAGGAGAGCCGACATGAACAAATGGAAGGACAGAGTAAGGAAGACTTTGAGGGATGTTGGGAAAACATATTTGAATGAAAGAGAAGAACAAAAACCAGGGAAAATCCACCAAAGGAAGTGAGTGGAAGAACTATATATTTGATAGGATCTCTCTCTCTCTCTCTGAACGCGCTGAGGAGCGCTAGACAGCACAAAAACAGTTAACCTATCAAAATAAACCACATTCCATATATAATAAAGCCGTATCAATGCATATTTCCCACCAGTCCTGTGTAAACTACAGCAAGCAGAGTTTATTTGTTTATAATTTTTCATTCTTTTATAACCTGTTTTTAACACATTTTAATCTGTTTTAATCTGTTTTTAATAATTTTTATTTGCTTTTTTATATACTTGTTTCTTTTATTCCTGTTTATGTAAAGCACTTTGAATTGCCACTGTGTATGAAATGTGCTATATAAATAAACTTGCCTTGCCTATATATATTTTTTTAATCGTGAGATGGCAGAGCGCGAGAACAGTTTGAAGTAGTATATACACTGCGCCGACTTTTCTAAATACGACAATATTTAGCTTTGATGTATGTCTGCATTGTATTTATTTATTTATTTATTTATTTACTGTTTATTGTTAATAATTGATTGTTATTGCCTGTACTGTAAGAAGGTCTGTGAATTGTACATTGTTTATACTGTATTTTCTGTTTTTAAAATAATAATAATAATTATTATAATAATAATAATAATTATAATAATAATAATAAACTTGAAAGAAAGGCTTAACATTAACCTGAAGTTTCTGTTACTGTATTAAAACAAAGATAAAGGAATCAGATCTTTAGTGGTTTAAAGTGATATGATGAATTGGAGTTATACTGTTATTCCACACTAACTGGACATATACGGTTCATCCACATATAAATATAAATCACAATAACTTTTGATTTTTAATACCGACAATGAAAAATGTTATCTCCTTAGAATTGAGAAGCTTTTGTTGTCTATCTGCAAGTAAAATAAAAATATATAATATAATGTTCACAATCAGGATCGGCTTGGGCTGGCCTTCTAGATGTTCCAGTTGTGATTCCAGTGTCTAAGTCTTTCATCCACGCTGCTATCACTCTCTGTTGACTATTTTGTTGCACTCTTTATTATACTAATAAACTCTCACTTGCATTTGGATCCTTTTTGACTTGATTCTTACCCTATCGTGGCACTTATACGGTTGTTCGTCTCAAGGCCTTAAATAACAATTTTATTCAGCAATGATAAATAATATGATTATAATCAAAAGCGGCATTTAAGACATTTTTAATTTTCAGAACTCAAAGATTTCTTGTTAGACTAAAAACAGCTCACGCTCAAAAAAATGACTTTTGCTGCTTGTTTCAACTACTTATTTAAAATAAGTTGAAACAACACAGTTCTTTAGGTTTTTTGGGGGACAACTTAACAACAGCTTTATGTTCAATCAACGTGTAAAACAAGTAAAAACAATAAAAAGTTAACTTAATCAATTTGTGCTGGGACAATATGAAGGAATTGTGTGGAACCCAGCTTTTTTCAGTGTATATTAAAGTCAGTCTGCCAAAATTGTAATTGTAATTGTACTCTATCAAAAAAAAAAAAAAAACATTACTAATGCTTTGCTTCTTAGACTTTACACCCCTGAAACTTGTCTATAGCACTTATTCACTGCTGCTCTTATAGTTGTGTAAACTGCTTCCTTGTCCTCATTTGTAAGTCGCTTTGGATAAAAGCGTTTGCTAATTGACTAAATGTAAATGTAAAATGGCAGGTCTGTGAAATGTGCAGCTTCATTATGGCTGGGTGATTAATTGAAATGAATTTGCAAATGCAATTTATCAAAGCTGCGATTGCCATGCACATCTTGTCAGGGAAGAACAGTTGTGGTATTAGTAGTAAAGGCTAGAGGGCGCTCTCGCACAGTAACTCCAAATGCCCACAAAGAAACCCAAGAAATACCCACAGCATTGCATTATAAACAGAAGAATTAACTGCTTCCATTGTCACTACTGCGCATGTGAGTGGCCTTGACAAACCACCTGTCCTAGATACTGCACCTGTACTTTTCATCTCCGAACGCAACAGACAATTTTTTTTTTATAATAAAAACTCAATTTCCATATACATTTATAGAAATATTGTGTAATTCTGAGTGAACTTGACAAACCTCCTATGGCAACAAACTCTTTCCTCTCTGTGTGCTTGTGTATGTTTAAATGTATGTATGTATGTATGTATGTATGTATGTATGTATGTATGTATGTATGTATGTATGTATGTATGTATGTATGTATGTATGTATGTATGTATATATATATATATATATATATATATATATATATATATATATATATATATATATATATATATATATATATATGTATGTATGTATGTATGTATGTATGTATGTATGTACGTGTGTGTGTATGTGCAGTATTTATATGTCTATGTATGTATGCATGTATGTTTATGTAAATGTGTATGTATAAAAAGACTGCTAAACTAAATTTTCATGGCATTTATCCACTGCCGCTCTCTGGTAATTAAAGTGCTTTTTAAAGTACAAATTAAATTATAACTAACCATATGATGTTGTTAGCTGATATTGCTAGTTTTGTGGTGAACAATTCATCTGTGCATGTCATTAATGCCACTGTAAACTAAAATTAAAATATAAAAATGCACTTCCTGTTTGTTTTCAGATAAATTCTCAGATTACATCTGTCTGAGGTATTGGGTGGGGCTAACATACTTAACCACGCCCCCTCCAACTGTCAGTTTCGACAACAAACAGAAATGGTGAGGAGGAGGAGTCTGTTATAGGTTGTAATAACTCTTCTAAATCCCCATCTTTCTGAATGAAATGCCTACTTTACTACATCCAATCAGCTCGCAGTAGAAAAACAAGCCACGCCCACTGTTTTCTTATTTAATATTCCATTTCTCTAAGAACTTCGTCACAATACAAAAAAAAACGGTCGCAGCTTCCTGTTCATGTGAACTTTAAGTGCTTCATCCTCATTTGCAAGTCACTTTAGATAAAAGCGTCTGCTAAATGAATAAATGTAAATGCAAGTACTGCTTTATATATTTTGTTTGATATGTAGAATATTTAAGCAATCTTAAGTAATCTTAAGTAATCTAAATCACAGAAGAATCCATCTATAAAAAATGTAGGCTTTCCATACTGTACATGCAGAAACTTACATGGACACACACACACAGCAGCATGTACCTTGACCAGGTTGACCTGGCAGTCGCTCACATAATCATACTCCAGGCCATCAAATGTGTGGTAATGACGGTCACTGTATACGGTACACACTGCTGGACATGGTGAGTATGTGCAGTTGAAGAATCCACGATGACACACACTGGAGAGGCAGAGAGACTAAATCAAACATGCGTAGATAATTGCACTTTTGAAAAAAAAAAAAATTGTATTCTGACTGTTTAAAATATTGATCACATGATCATGTTGATGTAATCATGTGATCAATAAGGATTTTATTATAATGCATAACAGCATTGATTTCTGGTAACAAGTTTATAATCTATACAGTTGAAGTCAGAATTATTAGCCCCTTGAATTTTTTCCCCCAAATTCTGTTTAACAGAAAGATGATTTCTTCAACACATTTCTAATCATAATAGTTTTAATGACTCATCTCTAATAACTGATTTATTTTATCTTTGCCATGATGACAGTAAATAATATTTGACTAGATATTTTTCAAGACATTTCTATACAGCTTAAAACGACATTTAAAGGCTTAACTGGGTTAATTGGGTTAACTAGGCAGGTTAGGGTAATTAGGCAAGTTATTGAATAATGTTGGTTTGTTCTGTAGACTATTGAAAAAAAATTGTTTAAAAAATTAGCTTAAAGGGGCTAATAATTTTGACCTTAAAATGTTTTTTTTTTTAATTAAAAACTGGTTTTATTCTAGCCGAAATAAAGCAAATAAGACTTTCTCCAGAAGAAAAAATATTATCAGACATACTGTGAAAATTTCCGTTCTCTGTTACACATCATTTGGGAAATATTTAAAAAAGGAAAAAAATTCAAAGGGGGGCTAATAATTCTGACTTCAACTGTAATAGAGGGAAAATGTTATACACAAAAACATTTGGGAAGGAGAGCTGTTAAGAATCATGTGATGGTCATCAAGGCTGCATTAAAATTCTTGATCCAAAATACACTACAAACCATCACAATCTCATAGCAGTTTTTTTTATAAATATATTTTGATTAATTAGACTCTAATTTGGCTTTTAAAGACATCCAAGGCTCTTTTTTATCATTCATTCTTCTTTAATCAAACATCTTCATGGGCTCTGAGTGGAAAAAAAAACAAAAAAAAAAAAATTGACTTTCCAGTTATTTTTGTCATCTCATTTTACGAATAATTTTAATTACAATAAAATGTATATTTTTTGTGCTCAAAAAAATGTAGAAATTTTCTCTAATGCAGAATGCGTAAAAACGTATTTTTATAAAATTCTATTTTAGATTTTTATCTCATTTATCTTCTACAATGAAATAGTTTATTCATTTCTATAAACAGTTGAAGGCAAAATTATTAGCCCTTCTGTGAATTTTAAATATATTTCATATATTTCCCAAGTGATGTTTAACACAGCAAGAATGTTCTATTATATTTTGTCTTCTGGAGAAAGTATTTTATCTTTCAGTTTGGCTGGAATTAAAGCAGTTTTTAAATTGTTTGTTCTTTAGACTCTCAAAAAAAAAGTAGCTTAAAGGGGCTAATAATTTTGACCTTAAAATGATTTTTAGAAAATTAAAAACTGCTTTTATTCTAGCCGAAATAAAACAAATCAGACTTTCTCCAGAAGAAAAAATATTATCAGACATACTGTAAAAATTTCCATGCTCTATCAAACATAATTTGGGAAATATTTTTAAAAGAAAACAAAATTTTAAAGGGGGGCTAATAATTCTGACTTTAACTGTATGTTTTACATATTTCATCCACATTTTAGCTTGTTACTATTCATTTAATTTGTCCTAAAACATTTTTTAAAACATCCATTTTCTTAAATCACTCAAGATCATTTCAAACTTCCACAAACTGAAGGATCAAGCATTAACAGGAAACAGAATTATAGAAGCACTAAAGCGCACTGACCATCGGTAGCACGGCGTGTCCACTGTCTCCCCAGGGAGATACTCTAGACCGAGCCACGCACAGGGGCAGTTCTCTGGGTAATAACACTCTCCATTATGAACCACTAGCCTGCACCAATTAAAGAAGAAACGGTGTAACGTTACAGGCTCTGGTGTCAACAGACAAGCATACTTCCCAAACATTTGTTTCACAAGCAAAGATGAACACGATTACCCAGCAGGACATCCACATCCTGGAACACAAGGAGTCATGGGAGGGCAGGTCAGGTTCAGCATCAGGTTTCGACAGGTCAGTTCACAGGCCAAACCAACACCTGAGGGTCCGCGGCCGCTCTGACCCCGACAGCTGTAGTACACTTTGCCATTGGGACAGTCTCCTCGCTCGGGCTCTGTGAAGAAAAAAAATAAATGAATAGAAGAGAATGGATGAATGAATGCAGTTATTAAAATACTTTTAAGGTCAATTTTATTAGTCCCCAATAAGATATATATTTTTAATTGTCTACAGAACAAACCACTGCTGTCCAATGACTATACTGATCTTGCCTAATTAAGCTACAGTAATTAACCGTTAAGCCTTCAAACTGCACTTTAAGCTGAATGCAGCTGATCTTGCAAAATAATTAGTAAAATATTACAGAAATTAGTTATTAAAAATACTGTTTAAAAATGTGTTGGAAAAAAGTGCCCCTCCATTAAAGCTCACCTGGGAAATATTTGTTGCCTTACAACTGTATATTTACAATTGGTTGAATGTATGTTTGATTTATCTCATCCACATTTTAACTTGTTACATTTAATCTTAAAACTTTTTTAAATCTCTATTTCCTTAAATCACCCAAGATTTGATTTAAATTAATTTATTTTCGAACCGAAATATCATACATAAATATTGTTAACTAAAAATACATTTCAACATGGATGAAAATGGAGCAGGATGAAGCACAAGCTTATTATTTTCCCACCCCATTACCACATACATAATTTGTCTATTACTTAAACTTATCTCGTCTTTTACTTATCTCTTCTTTTTACATGACACATATTCTATCCTTTCGGCATCTTTGACATATTATATGTTTAATTCCAGTTGTACATTTACATTTTATAACATAGACCCCCCCAAAAAACATAGTACTCCAAATAGACATTGATTAAAATTTCATCATACCTTTCTCATTTTATCCTTTTTCAATAACCTTCATCATTATATTCCTTTAATAATATTTATTTATACAACTTTTAAAATTGATTAATATCCTGAGATTGCTTGAGAATCTAACTGTTCCATAATTTCACACCACATACAGATATACACAATAAAACTTTTTAAAGTTGTCCTTGTTTTCAGCCTCCTAAAATGTTGTTCTTCTCTCAGATTATATCCCCCTTGTCTTTCTTCAAAAAACGTTTGTATGCATTTCGGAAGTAGTTTATTCCTAGCTTTAAACATAAATTGTGCTGTTTTAAATTTAATCAAATCATTGATTTTAAGTATCTTCAATTTAAAAATAAAGGATTTGTATGCTCCAATTACCCCACATTTTCTTTCAGTCTAATTACTTTTTTCTGCATTGTACATATGGATCGTAAATTAGATTTATATGTATTGCCCCAAATTTCAACACAATAACTCATATATGGCAACATAAGCGTGTTATATAATATATACATTGATTTATTGTCCAGGATAAATCTTGCTTTATACACTATTGCTACAGTTTTTAATTATTTTTGATTTCACATTATTTATTTGCGGTTTCCAACTAATTTTATGATCCAGTACAACACCAAGAAACTTAATTGCATTCACTCTTTCTATAACTTCATTATCAATTTATAAAGCTGTATTATGACTACTTTTTAATATCCCAAAGAACATAACCTTTGTTTTACTTATATTTAATGACAATTTGTTTACGTCAAACCACAATTTCAATTGATTAATTTCTGTTTTAATCAACTCCATAAGTTTCGGTCAATTATCCCCTGAACAAAAAATACTAGTAGCATCTGTAAATAAAATAAACTTAAACAACTCTGATTTCTTACACATATCATTAATGTAAATTATAAACAATAGTGGACCTAAAACTGATCCTTGTGGTTTGCCACAATTTTTTGATTTACAAAGATTTACAATTGCCAATTTCCACGAACTGTTGCCTATTTTTTAAATGACTGCTTATCCAGTCCAAGGTTACTATGGCTAATACCATACCTTTCTAATATATTTACCAATATATTATGATTTATTGTATCAAATGCCTTCTTTAAATCTATAAAAATTCCAACTACCTTCTCCTTTTTATCTTATTATTAATTTCCTCAATAATTTCTGTTAATGCCAGAGATGTTGATCTATTTTTCCTGAACCCATATGGCTAATCAGCTAAAATGTTATGCGTTTTTATGAAATTATTAAGCCGTTCAACAAAGAGTTTTTCTAAAATATTTGGAAATTGAGATAGTATAGAAACTGGCCTGTAATTTGTAAAGTATTGTTGATCTTCAGATTTATAAAGTGGAATTACCTTTGCAATTTTCATTTTATTTGGAAATTTACCAGATTGGAAAGATCTATTACAAATATAGGATCATATCAATATTAAGATCATTTCAATATTATTCCAATCCCTGGAAGATTTGAAGATAATATAGATTATTTATCTAATCAAGATAAAAAATAATATAGATAATTTATAGAGTTTGAAAAATTATATTAGTGATTAGTATTAATTACCTAGTAATTGGATTTCGGGTTAACAAGGCAACCAGTTCAGTTTGAATTATTAAAAATGTTTTTATTAAAAAAAAAAAACTAAAATTGATAAATAATAGGTAGCACGGTGGCTCAGTGGTTAGCTCAGTCGCCTCACAGCAAGAAGGTCACTGGTTTGAGTCCCAGCTGGACCAGTTGACATTTCTGTGTGGAGTTTGCATGTTCTCCCCATGTCAGTGTGCGTTTCCTCCGGGTGCTCCGGTTTCCCCCACAGTCCAAACACATGCGCTATAGGTGAATTCAATAACCTAAATTGGCCATGGTGTACGTGTGTGAATGTGAGAGTGTATGGATGTTTCCCAGTGCTGGGTTGCAGCTGGAAGGGCATCCACTGTGTAAAACATATGCTGGACAAGTTGGTGGTTCATTCCACTGTGGCGAACCCTGATGAATAAAGGGACAAGCTGAAGAAAAAGGAATGAAAATTGACAAATACTAATAATATTTTCACCTAAATAATAATTAAGGTTTTGATTCAAAGTCAGATCTGGCAGCTGAGTAACGTCCTACAATTTGGGGAAAAGTCTTGAAAAAAGTCAAATAGTCCAGAAAAAAAGAGAAAAGGTGGAATTTGCTATCTCCACCCCTGGGTCTCTCTCTTTCTTTTTGCATGTGTATCTGAGGTTCAGATCTGTCCAGCATTCAGTCCGCTCAATGCGTTACCTCTGAGGAATGTACTGCTGACCCTGAAGATGAAAACACTTTTTCCCCAGGAAGGGGAGGGTAAGAGACTGAGTAAATGGAGCAAAGAAGAAGTAAAAAAAAAAAAAAGTTTAGGATACCTCTCTCCTCTGGCACACACTCCATACGACCATTTCTGCAGAGACTAAAAATAATCAAATAGAAACATATATTATTAGCAATATTCTAAATAAATATGTTCATTTAAGTAATTTAAAAAAAGGCTATATGTATACGCTATATGTGTATATATGTGTCTATATGTGTGTGTATATATATAGCGCCACATTTTTTTGGACGTCATGTAAAGTTAAAATAACTTCTACTTTTACACGCAGTGCTGCTCATCACTGTCAGTTTCACGGCAGTGGGCCAATCAAAAGACCTGAGATGAGGCATAAGCATTGCACGTTTCTGTTTACAGGCTGTGTCCAGATACCCTCTTGATATATGCGTCGCTTTTATCAAAAAAACCTTTCAGTGTGAATGAGCTCTAAGACGGGATATATGAAAGGCCCCTTGCATCATTGACCAAGCATGATTGGGAAATGGTGCACTTATTAAATGTACAGCCATGCAAATTTTGTAGAAGTTGTAAATAAGAACAAAACAATGTGTACTAACTCACCATGGTCCAGAAGAGCTGAAGGACACTTCACCAGGCTGAAAAACGGAACCCATGAAGTAACAGTGACACTGGGAGCTGAAAGAAGATCCAACACCCAGTTAGAAATCAAAAAAACTTTTTACAAGCTGAATGACTTTCAACGCTTCATTGGAAGGCACCAAAGTATAGAGAGGTGGATTAAAGGGATAGTCTACCTAAAATCGAAATTTTAATCACTATTTACTTACCCTTAATTGATTCTTAACCATTATGAGTTGTTTTATTGTGTTGAGTACAAAAGAAGATATTGCAAAGAAAGTTCAAATGTAGGAAAAACAAATACAATGGAAGTCAACAGTTACAGGTCAATGGTAAACATTTTTCAAAATATCTTCTTTTTTGTTTAACAGAAGAAAGAACTCATAAAGGTTTGAAACAAGTAAAGGGTGAGTAAATGAATTTTTGCTTTTGGGTGAACAGTCCCTTAAGGGAAATGGCAATAAAGATGTCTCTAGATGAAATAACATATATTATTCAAAGATAGATGTATACGGTTAGTTTTTGAAGACGCTTGGAACCTTTTTTTTCCCCTTTTTTCCCCAAAAATTAAATAATGGGGATACACTTGATGAGATAATAGAAGATATGTAGGTGACAAATGGTGGATATGTTTAGAAAAAGGAAGCCCTCATTCTTTGATTCCATTTTATAATATTTATTGTATAGTCTTTGTGTAAATCCGTATTTGTGTCTATATGGTTGTTTATGTAAGTATATACTGTTTTTGTTTTCCCCTGTTATTTTTTGTCTTTATTTTAGTACCCTGTTGACTGTTTCGAGTCCCAGCTAGGCCAGTTGGCATTTCTGTGTAGAGTTTGCATGTTCTCCCCATGTTGGCGTGAGTTTCCTCCAGGTGCTCCGGTTTCCCCCACAGTCCAAAGATATGCGCTACAGGTGAATTGAACGAACTAAATTGGCCGTAGTATACGTAGGTGTATGGGTGTTTCCCATAACTGGGTTGCAGCTGGAAGAGCATCCGCTGTGTAAAACATATGCTGGATAAGTTAGCGGTTCATTCCGCTGTGGTGACCCCTTATAAATAAAGGGACTAAGCCGAAGAAAAGTGAATGAATGAACGAATGAATGAATAAATACGATATATAAATGTTAATTGAAATACATTCTGAATAACCTTAAAAAACACAAACTATTATTAAATAACTGGTTTGTAAATAATACAAGGAATGAAAAATAAATCATTAATAAAGTATGAAAACACAATCAGTAAGCACATTATACATGTACAAGTCAAGAATGCAGTATTTTAGCTGTATTTATAAACTGTTTACTAACATCTATTAATGTAGAGTTAATGCTTAGCACATAATGAATTAACTATTTGCTAATGCTTAATAAATGATTCCTAGAGTGTAATTATTATAAAGTGTTATCGTTGTTTTTTGTTATGAAGAGTTAAGAGAACTTTTAAATGTCACTGTATATGCTAGTGTTCAGAAATGACAGAGTGAGTGTAGGGTTGTTTGGTGTATTCAGACGTACAGCAGCACACATCGCTGGCGACTGTGATCGTAGAAAGTTCCCTCGGTGCAGCTGCATCCTTCAGCACAGTCTCCGTCACACACTTCAGCACTACTGACGGACTGACACGTCCTCCCGCAAGCTGATGTACACGGGTGATACATCATCCCTCCTAAACACACCATACCTGCACACATACACAGATAGTAGTTGAAAGTACAAAGTTTACATATTCTTGCATTTTACTTAGCTATATATTTGGCCACACTTTATTTTGATGGTCCGTTTGTTGAATTTAAGTTACATTGCAACTAATTCTCATTAGATTATAAGTAGACTGTTAGGTTGGAGTTAGGGTTAGTGTAAGTTGACATGCACTGGCAAAGTTTCTTATAGCGAGTTAAATGTCCGTTTGGCAGCAGTATCAACAGATATTAAGCAGACAGTCTACTAATACTCAAATGGACCATCAAAATAGTGTTACCATATATTTTTTTATTTGTATGTTGGACCAGTAATCATTAGTTTTTCAAAAGTGTTTTATATTTTATTAACCCTTGTGTACAGTTCAAATTGACTACTCTTTTGTTGCGTAGGTGGCTGTTTTTGCCCCATTGACCTCCATTATAATCACATTTTTCCCAAAAAATATGTCAAAATAAGATTTGTTACCAAAAATCATTCCATTTGCTGAAACACAGAGAAAGTTATGGCCAAATTAAGACTCAAGAGTGGATGAAAACATCACCAACAGCACATAGGGATTAAAATTTATTTCTATATAGAAACAAATCTTTTGACAAGAGTTCAGTCAAAGCAAGGTGGATTGGCTTTCAGCTACTACGCCCCTCGCTTCCAGAAATGATCAGATGTGCTCCAACATTAGACACATTCAAATCAAGACTGAAAACACATCTGTTTAGCTGTGCCTTTACTGAATGTCCCCCCCAAAAAACCCTCAAGAATTGTGTTGTTTCAGCTCATTTTAAATAAGCAGTTTGAATAAACACCCAGCATATTTTTTTTCAGTGTAACACAGATCACTTTATAAACATACTCATGCCATAGACACACAGATAGACGGACAGATGTATGGATGACCAACGAACCGCACTCAGAGACGTGTGCTCTGAAGTTGATGGTGACTTGGTGTTTGCTGCAGATGTAGGCGTAGTGGGACAGAGCCGTGCAGAGGCAGGTGCTGCCACATCGACAGGCCTGGTAGCGGCACTGCTGGTGGTACATGCTGGGGCTCACATACGCATGACATGGTCTAAACACTTCCTCCAACAGCACATCACACTGGGCAGCATAAAACACTGGAAGACAAAAAATTATCGGTATCGTGAAGGTGAGGAAATCACAAATTTTTCAGAAATATTGATACAGTTGAAGTCATTATTAGCCCTCTGTATATTGTTTCCCTAATTTCTGTTTAATGGAGAGATTAAGATTTTTTTCAACACATTTCTAAACATAATAGTTTTAATAACTCATTTCTACACTCAAAAAAACAACTCATTGGATGAACTCAGTTTTATTGAGGGCAGGATTTCCATCCAATAAATTAGTTTAGCATCAACTAAAAAAACTGTTTACACAACAAAATGCAATTGAGTTGTTCCAACATGATTTTATCACATAAAGTTTAAATACATTTAGATTTTTATTTAACTTAAACTCAAAGGCCTGATAACATCATGTATGTCTACCATGTGTCATACATTTCAAAAACTCTTAGTTTCATTTGACGTTATCCTAAATGAAATAAAAGAGCCATTTTTAAGCATATTTCATGAGTTACATATATAGTTGATGGAGACTGATCTCAGAACTAATTTTAGAACAGTTATTGCTCAATGAGCAAAGCAGCAAACTAATTAAGTCGCCAACACCCAGCATGGGTGCTTCTGCAAGGTGGTATTCTCAAAACATTAGATGAAACTCTTCTAAATCTTCAAATTAAAGTGAAGATTAAACTCTAACAAGTCTTTCTTTTAACTTTAAACATCAAATGCTACTTTTATTGTCAACATTTCCCTCTCTTAATTCAATCCCACGTAAAGCATGCAGGGAACTACAAATCCCCCAAACAGCTAGTTGGACCAACACAATTCCTTCATATTGTCCGAACACAAAACACTTAAGTAAACCTAATAGTTTACAGATTATGTGGAGTGAACATAAAACAAATAAATTGGCCAAAGAACTTACAAGAATTGGGTTTTTTCAGCTCATTTTAAATAAGTAGTTTGAACAAGCAGCCGTAATCATTTTTCTTGAGTGTAATAATTAATTTCTTTTATCTTTGCCATGATGACAGTAAATAATATTTGACTAGATATTTTTCAAGACATTTCTATACAGCTTAAAGTGACATTTAAAGGCTTAACTAGGTTAAGTCATTGTACAAAGATGGTTTGTTCTGTAGACAATCGAAAAAAAATGCTTAAGTGGGCTAATACTATTGACCTTAAATGTTGTTGTTGTTTTTTTTTTAAACTGATTTTATTCTAGTCAAAATAAAACAAGTTAGACTTTCTCCAGAAGAAACGAATATTATAGGAAATACTGTGAAAAATTCCTTGCTCCAAATTTACAGTTGAGGACTAAATCACTAGGTAAGGTTTAAAGGGGCAAAGAGGCAAGGACATTTTTCAGCAGCTCTCGGTTGGTTTGCTTTTGGTGGGTATTATATTGTGGGTTCAGGAGTAGGGGATGAGTCAACAGAGTAATTATCAATATAATTACAGAAATTAATTACAGATGTATTTACATGCAAATAATTCTAAAATAGAAGTACAGTGTACAGTGTATAATGTAGTGAATTGTCCCTTTAAGAAGTCCCAAACAGGTAAAAGTTTAAACTGGTAAACAAGTGAATATAATATATACAATATGTATATACAATATTTCCAAATTTATGTTAAACAGAGCAAGGAATTCTTCACAGTATTTCCTATAATATTTTTTTTTCTGGAGAAAGAAGATTTTGGCTAGAATAAAAGCAGTTTTTAATTTTTTAAAATATTATTAGCCTCTTAACAGAACAAACTACTGTTATACAATGATTTGCCTAATTACCCACACTTGCCTAATTAATCTAGTTACAGTAAGCCTTTAAATGTCACTTCAAGCTGAAGACTAGTATCTTGAAAATATCTTGTACTAATGTAAAATATCAATATTATGTACTGTCATCATGGCAAAGATAAAATAAATCAGTTATTAGAAATGAGTTATTAAAACTATTATGTGTAGAAATGTGTAGAAAAAAATAATCTCTCTGTTAAACAGAAATTGGGGGAAAAAACTATACAGGGGGGCTAATAATTCAGGAGGGTTAATAATTCTGACTTCAGCTGTATGTAAAGTACACTGTACTAAATGATTCATAAAATGTACATGCATAGTACTTAATGTCACTTAAAATAAAGTGTAACCAAAATTCATTTAGCAGCTTTAGAGATTAGATGATAACAGTGGTTTTTAGATAAAGATTTTGTTTTGTGTCTCAACAATAAATGCTTCTTCTGGACATCATCTTGATGACACAAATCAGCTCCAGTAATTGATCAAAGTAGATGTTGTTCACAGACTGCCAATGTAGACAACAGACTGGCATTACGCAAATGTCTTATGGATCTACATAATACCATTATGTAAATTAAAATGGAAATCATAAAGGTTAGCTTCATCATTTCACAATCAGTTACTTTTTCAAGACACAATAACTTTGTTCATTGTTCACTTTGATGTTTAAAACGTACAGGCCTTTTACATTCACAAACAGCTGCATTACTCACTGCATGGAAGGTAATATTCAATAAAGCATAATAATAGGGGCACTTTAACTGATGAGCAAAGGGATAAAACGTTTACCATTTTGTTGGTTCATTTCACAGGGGTCAATGATAGGTATGTTGACAGGACTTATACACGCTGAAGACACTTTCCAGGCGTTGACGTGTAACTGTGGAGTTCCTTCAATCATTCCAGCAGGAGAACTGGAAGAAAACACACACACACGCACGCAAGCACGCACGCACGCACGCACGCACGCACGCAACAAAGTTTAAGCACACACTCGTGGTAATATAAGAAATGGCATAGTAATATTCAGAGAGATTTCAGGAAGTCAGGCTCTGTTTCTCACAGACATCGCATTGTATCTTATCATTAAATGCTATGTCAGTGTCATTGGTTATATTCATGGCAAAAACAATTCAGAATAATACAAATATAATAAATAAAATAAAATAAAAACATTTAAGACAAACAAACATACATATATTAGATATTACATCAGATCTTTTACATTAATATGTGATAATACATTTATATAATGCGCACTAATATCAAAGTTTTGTCAGAAGTTCTAGAATTTTTATGTATATGTGATACACACACACACACACACACACACACACACACTCACACACACACACACACACACACGCACACACACACACGCACAGCTATTTAAAACATTTTTCTTACATAGATATTTAAATGTGTGTATATATATATATATATATATATATATATATATATATATATATATATATATATATATATATATATATATATATAAAATATAAAATTTGACTCATATATATTTATTTTATATTTTAATATAAATAAACATTTTCTCAAATATATGCTTGCATGTTTGTATTTATATACAATACAATTATATACATAATAAATATACACACACATATTTTATTTTAAATGCAATTAATCGCAATCAATTTTTTAGCTCAGCACTATATATATATACACACACACACATAAAGTTATTATTACAGAATAATTAATAAATTTATTATATATAATATAGAATCACTTATTAAGTGAGTTCACTTTATAAAAAAGTCTCCTACAAGCATTAAAAGCAGGACATTCCAATAAAATATGTTCAACAGAGAGAAGAATCTCGCAAAATATGCATTTCTCACAGGAAATCATCCCGCAGGTTTCCATTAAGGGTCCCACAGAGGCCGAGTGTGGAGCCCATCCAGGTGCTGTCCAGCTGAAGGTAGATCCGTCCGCCCTGCCAGTCGTACTGAAACCTCAGGCCAAAGACCGACCGCAGACCAACAAACAGAGAGGTCAATCGACGAACAATCACCGTATCTAACAAACAAACAAACAAACAAAAATAAACAAGGAATACAATTTTGGTCAGGAATAATTGATGACCGGCTTATCAGAAAATAATGCAAATAATGTATAAAGGTGCCCATGATGCAAGGCGAAGTGTGCATTTTTGAGTGCATTTTTTTCTAATAACATACAATTATGTTTTTATTTATTTTTTTTACATATTTTTCTTTTAAAGAGGAACATGGTTACTTTCTGTAGTAATTAGTTACTTTTATGAGGTTATTCAGTTACTAACTCAGTCATTATTTGTGAGAAGTAACTAGTAACTTTTTTTAATATATTTCCCAGGTGATGTTTTAAAGAGCAAGATGCCAAGGACATTTTTCAGTCATCCAGCAGCTCTCAGTACCCTTGTTTGGTTCGCTTTTGGTGCGCAGCTGAGTACGATTGCCACTTTCACACCTCCCCAAACCACACCAAGAGGGCAAACAACCTCTTGTAAGATAGTAATTTAACTACAGCAGTTCAAACTGTACCTTGCCGAAAAATTTAAAATGTTATCAGTGTGATGGTGCAAAAATTTCAAGTCAAACAATCTTCTGCAATCTTATATCAACAGCGGAAATAAATGCAGTTATAATAGCTATTTATGTGGGAGAGTGTTACTATTATGTGAATATATTTTATTGCAATATGGTGTAATTAAGTGTTAAAGTTAAATCAAATTATTAGAAATTATTACAAAATAATGCAAATAAGGGTGTAAGGGTGTAAGGGTGCCCATGATGCAAAGCGAAATGGGCGTTACATTATGAGTGTGATGTTTTTTTAAACTTATTTTTCTTTTAAAAAGTAACATAATAGTTACTTTTCCTAGTAATTAGTTACTTTATAATGATGTAATTAAGTTACTTACTCTATTTGTGAGAAGTAACTAGTAACTATAACTTTTTTTAAAGTAACATGCAAAACACTGCTAATAACAAAGTTTCCTAAATTCTACATACAGCAGGGAAAATAAGCACTGAACACATCATGTTCTTTTTTTCCAGGGAATAATATTTCTAAAGGAGCTGCTGACATGGAATTTAAGCAGATTTTTGGAAAAACCTAAACAATACAAACATAAAAATAAAACAAAACAAAACACATTTTTTAATTAGTTCTGTGTAATAAAGTGCTGAACTATTGAAATGTATTTAATACTTTATATAAAAGGTTTTTGGTGATGGCAGCTTAAAGACGCCTCTTATATGGAGAATGCATTGCTCAGGTATGAGTTTTTCACAGACTTAAAATGTAAACATCTCTGTGGGATGGTTCTGTGGGTCTCGTCTATCAAATCAAGAGCTTTAGGGTGCACTCACACTATGCTATCCGAACCGTGCCCAGCCCCGTTTCCAGGATCGTTTGAGAAGTGTGAGTGCTCTGAATTGGGCTCAGGTGTGGTTCAGTTGACCGGCCCTGGCCCGGTTGGAAGATGTGTGCCAGAGCGCAGTTCACTTGGGCAGTTTAGCGTGCTTGCACTCACACTACAAGCATACCATGCCTGAGCCCGAAACTGATGACTAGACGTGACTTTTAAGGGACTATTTCATGTGAATTTATTAATCATTCTTACTGTTCAATGAACGCAAACTGTCGTAAATTATTAAAGACACAAACCCCTCACTGCATTACAGCTGCACCTTCAGCAAACCTCCTAATTCCTGCAGCACGAGGACTTTATGGTCGTTAATGAGTGTCAAAAGTGGCTGATCTGTTCTGCGAAATATTTGACTGCGTGTCACTGCATCCTAAACGACTAAAACCATATAACTAAAGAAATCTCCACTATGCTGAGCGAGAGCGCTTCTCTTCCTGTTAAACTGAACAGCGCATCATCGATGACCTAAGCGTGCTCAGGCTTGAATGCAGACGGGAGGGGGGACTGGGCAACTGTACATAGTGTGAGTACGCCCTTAATTTGTATTTTCTATTGGATTCAAGTCAGATGATTGGCTGGGCCATTCTACAGGTTGATTTTCTTTCTCTAAAAACAATTGAGCGTTTCCTTGGCTGTGTTTTGGATCATTGTCTTGCTGAGATGTCCATCCTGGTTTCATCTTCATCATCATCATGCTAATGTAGATGTTGGACTGAAGCAACTGATATTCATTTACAATGACGAAGGGCAGATGGTTGCTGAAGAACTACTGAGAGATTTCAGCTGCTGTCTGGGCTTTCACTGCCTTTCTACACCTTCCTTTCTTCATGTGTTCAATACTTTTTCCCTGAGTCGTTTTGTTTTATTACACATAACTTAACTTGTAAACTAATTAGCTTTGTTTTCTTTGCATATATAGATTTCTTTGGTTGTTACTGACATCCAGGGAAAATTTCAAGTCAGCGGCACCTTTAGAAATATGTTTTCTGAAAAAAAAATGGTGACGTGTTCAATACTTATTTTTCCCTGATGTATAGACCCTACACTCTCAGAAATAAAGGTATGCCAGTTGTCACTAGGGTGGTACCTTTTTAAAAGGTAAAAATTTGTACCTGAAAGGTCCAAATTAATACCTCAAGTTGATACCTAAAAAGTACAAAAGTGTTCCTCTTAAAATTTGTAGGTACTAATATATACTTCTGAGGTACCAATATGGACCCTTCAAGTGCAAATGTGTACCTTTTGAAAAGGTTCTACCCCGGCGACAGCTCGCATACCTTTATTTCTGAGAGTGTATAATGTGACCAAATTCCAACATAAACCTGAATATCTCTCCTTACCATCTGAATAAGGTAAATTAACAGCCATACTGGCTCCAATCACAACTTCTCCATCTCTGGTGAGGGTGACCTGCCTGCTGACATCTTCATCCACCACCAGAGCCACCGAGTGGATGCAGGAGTGTTCCTGAGACTGAGAGACGGGTTAAACACACAAACAAACACCTCTGATCACACACATTCTCAGACACACTCTTCTTACCTCTCCACAGGCCGTGTACTGTAGCGTCACGGTAAACTTTGTGTTGCCCCGGCTTTTCACTAACACATATTGACAAGAGCCCATGTGCATGTAGATTCGCCCATCAAAGGTGGTCACGTGTGTGTCACCCATCACTGTGCATTCGGCTGCAGGGGTAAATAAGTATAATGTTAAAGTATAGGTAATTTGGAAGTTATTAAGGAATAGCTTTCCCATGAGATGGAAAATCATATATTAATGGGGACCTATTATGCCCCTCCTTACAAGATGTAAAATAAGTCTCTGATGTCCCTAGAGCAGGGGTTTCAAACTCAAATTGGCAGGGGGCCATTTCAGTGACTGACAATTCATAGGAGGGCCGTTTTAAGCACAAGAAAAAAGTGGAAACCTGACATAATTGATCCATCTGAGGACAACAGACATGATGTTCATATTTCAATCATTACCAGTCACCGGTGATAATGCAAATCAGCACGTTTAGCGTGTCAGACAACAGCTGCTGAAATATATCTGTGGTTGTTGTGTGTATGGCTGGAGTGTTAGACACACTCATTCTTCCACAGAGTATATGCAGTCAAAACTCCAGCTTTTTGTTTCTTGTTGTACATATTGATAGGGAGTTTAAATTGCTATGAAAATACTACAAATAATAGGCATAACAATTATTATTCTGTCCCAACCAACTGTATCGGGCAATAGTGTAAGAACAGCAGAAAGAAGTTTGGGTAACTTAAGTGACTATCGAATAATAACAAATCGAATATTAGTGATAGTGGGTCGCTTGGTGATTTCCAAAAGTCAAATAAATTTTATTAAACTATTAGAATTGCCACATTTTATCCATAACCCACAGAATATTAAAATAATAGTTAATAGCTATACATTAAAAAAGCAACAACATGCAAATAAAAAACACAGATTCTTAGTAGAAAGCGATATAATACATTGATGGGGAAAAAAGAACAAACAATGTGATCAACTTTTAAAAAATATATATTATTGATATGATTTTCCTTACAACTAGTGTAAACAAAAAAGTTTACTTACCAGTGCAATTGTTTTCAGTGCAATTCCACAGTCCTCCCATACAGACACTGAAATGTATTACATATTAAATAGTTTTATGCATACAACAGAGTTTTCTATGATCATTTATGAAGCTATATAATAAAAATAAATATTTGAAGAGAAAAAGTTTAAATATTAGATGTTTCTCACCAGACAGTGCAGCCCTGCTCCAATACGTGACCCAGTGGATATGCTGTACCGTGGTACACACAGGGGCACTGAGACACAGCTATACATGTGCCATTCTGCAAGATCAGACCTGACAAAAGCCAAAAAGAAAGACAAGTATAAACGAAATTAAGTCTATTTCACTATTACACTAGCAAACATTGATGAAGGTGATGCATTTGATTATTGGTCTGACCATCCGGGCAGTAGCATCCATCCAGACAGTGTAGATTGGTGCCCAAACACTCTTTGTCAAACGTGCAGGTCGGTGGGCAGCAGCTGATGCAGTCTCGATGGACAAAACTATCCTCACATCCATCCGCTACAAAACACAATTCACAAACACATCATATCACACACTGAATAACTCAGGCCATGTGCTACTTTTATGACAAGAGCGACCAAATTTGGTAAATCACAAATGGTTGTCATGATTGCCAGCGATCTCTAACCACCAGAGCTGGTAATAACTCACTTTCACATGGACTACATCAGGGGTCACCAATCTCGCTCCTGAAGGGCTGGTGTCCCTGCAGGATTTAGCTCCAACTTGCTTCAAGACACCTGCCTGGATGTTTCAAGTATACCTAGTAAGACCTTGATTAGCTTTTTCAGGTGTGTTTGATTAGGGTTGGAGATAAAATCTGCAGGACACCGGCCCTCCAGGAACAAGTTTGGTGACCCCTGGACTACATCTTATGAACTACAAATTCAGTCATGCCACACACACACCTGCTCCAAGTGTCCACTGATTGGACTGCCACAGCTGATGCTGCTTCTGGACTAATCACACACACTACTTTAGCAGCACACACGCTCAATTCTCTTAACTCAAACTTGTTTTTCAGTGTTTTGACCCTTGCCAAGTTTGTCTGTTTGTCCATGTTCACTGCCTGCCTTCCGACCTCTCGCCTGTTATAGTGACTATGATTCTGGATTTGCTTGTATTCATCTGTTTGCACCTGTGTTGACCCTTGCTTGCCTGACTACCGAATAAACCTGCACTTGGCTCCTAACGTTGTCTCTGTCATCCATGTGTTACAATGGTTGGGAAGAAAATACAGTAAAAGTCTGAATTATTCGCCTTCCTGTGAATTTTTTTTTACTTTTTCAAGTATTTCTCAAATGATGTTTAACAGAGCGAAGAATTTTTCATAGTATTTCCCATAATATTTTTTCCTCTGGAGAAAGTCTGATTTGTTTTATTTCGGCTAGAATGAAAGCAAATTTTAAAACCCCCTTTTAAGCTCAATATTATTAGTCCCCTTAAGCAATATTTTGTTCGATTGTCTACAGAACGGACCATCATTATACAATGATTTACCTAACTACCCTAACTTGTATAATTAACTTAGTTAATGTAATTAAGCCTTTAAATTGCAAGCTGAGTACAGTAGTCATCAAGTAGTTCAACTATTGCTTCAACTAAAACTATTGAACACCATCCATTCTTGTCTTGGGACAATTTTTGATCCACTTCAAGTGCTGACTATGTATGCACACTATTATTTCTATTATATCACATATACTCGGCAGAACACTCCTGTCTATATCACTTTCTCCTTATAACTAACAGGACTTTGGATACAGAATGTCTTTCCTGGGATAAACTGTAATTTTAACATGATGTATGGTTGTTTTTTGATGTTATTCCACGGCTGAATCTCTGATTTAGTGATTATTTAAATGCAGTAGATGCAGTTTTATGGTTTCTTTCAATATACCTTCTAATATTCATTCCTTTTCTTACTGTCACTTTAGTAATTCACTTTTGTGTCCAACTTCATCTCCTCTGCACATCTCCTCTCCTCCTCTGTATATCACTAGGTGTGTTTCCAATAAACTTCAAACTGTGCAAATTGAAAATACTTGAATGGCTCAGTGGTTAGCACTTTTGCCTCACAGCAAGAAGGTTGCTGGTTTGAGTCCCGGCTAGGTCAGTTGGCATTTCTGTGTGGAGTTTGCATGTTCTCCCCGTGTTGGTGTGGGTTTCCTCTGGGGTGCTCCGGTCAGGGGTGGACTTAACCAATTAGCAAGGTAAGCGGCCGCTTAGGGCCCCAGGGAATTAAGGGGCCCCGACCAATGCCAAGAAGCCAATATTATTCATATAGCTTTTTAATACGTTTTCTATCATATGTTGTAAAATCTGTCTGTAACCGTTAAGATTTTAATGTTATTACTTTTTTTCAAAAACGGGGGCCCCCATGAATGATGGATATATATATATATATATATATATATATATATATATATATATATATATATATATATATATATATATATATATATATATATATATATATATACACACACACACACAATTATTATTATTAATATTTTTTTTTGGTTTTTTTAACATGCAGTTTATTTTTAAAAAATGCTAGGACCCCATCTCTGGAATTGCTTAGGGCTCCCAAATCACTAAGTCCACCTCTGGCTCCGGTTTCCTCCATAGTCCAAAGACATGTCCTATAGGTGAATTGATTAAACATAATTGGCCGTAGTAAATCAGTGTGAACGCGAGCATGTATGGGTTGCAGCTGGAAGGACATATGTCATATACATATGCAAAAAATATGTCGGAATAGTTAGCGGTTCATTCCGCTGTGTCAACTCCAGAAAAATAAAGAACTAAATCAGAGGAAAATTAATGAATGACAAAAAAGAGGTTTTTTTTTGTTTGTTTGTTTTAAATGGGATGTCTGGCCTCCGTATTCATGACATGAAAGTTGACTGACCGCATGTAGGAAAACTGTCCCTCCATTCTCTCACGGGATATCCCACATGAGAACAAGCCCTGGTGTACTCAACCAGAGTCCGACAAAACGTCTCCTCGTCATCTGATCTGGAAATAAAACATATAAACTGTTAATATATACACACACAACACTCAAAGAAAGAACATACTGGAAAAGTCAATGCAACAACTAAATTACTATTTTTATTTATTTATTTTTTGTTGTTGCATGGTGATATAAAGCAGTAAGAGCAGAACAGCTGCAAGTTCAACTTTGCTTTTGCAATCTGATCCTCTCACTACCTCTTCAATCAACAGTAGAGTCAGAATCTCTTCATAAAATCCAGCAGATATTTCAACACTGTAATCAATACACACAACATGCGCACTCACACATACACACACACACACACACACGCACACACACACACACACACACACACACTCTCTCTCATTATTAGAAGACAAGCACACATGCATGCACACACACACACACACACACACACCCACATGCATGCATATAGTCCACATATATTCACAAACACTCCTTCTGCAGCTTGTGCCATATGCAAGGTATTTTCATTACTATAATTAACGTAATCCTGTTGGAATTGGGAGGTGTGGAATGCTGGAAATAGGCTAGGGAGAAAACCTCAAGAGAGAAGGAGAAAAAAAATGGCATTTCTACTAAAAATCTACTTAAAATCATAAACGTGCAAAACAGAAACGTTCAACTTTGGCAGTGGTACAATTTTTTATCACACAGTACTGCTTTTATTCTATAAAATTAGTCTAAATTTTTACTGTTCATTTCAACTACACTCACCGGCCACTTTATTAGGTACACCCTACTAGTACCAGGTTGGACCCCCTTTTGCCTTCAGAACTGCTTTAATCCTTCATGGCACAGATTCAACAAGGTACTGGAAAATTCCTCACAGATTTTGGTCCATAGTGACATGATGGCATCACGCAGATTAGTGGTTGTCATGGATGAAAGTGAAGAGCAGGGGCGAGGGTTTTGTGGATGAAAGTGAAGAGAAACTGAACAGGGTTGATGAGTCGCGGAAGAAAGTACAGAGCCGTGTGAGGAGGGGGATTGGTAAAATGAGGTGCCGGATCAGATTTCAGAGGTGCCGGATCCGGATCTGGCTTGTTCCAGCACACATTAAGCCCTGGTCAGCAACAATACTCAGGTAGGCTGTGGCATTGACACAATGCTCAATTGGTACTAATGGGCCCAAAGTGGGCCAAGAAAATATCCCCCACACCATTACACCACCACCAGCCTGAACCGTTGATACAAGGCCAGATGGGTCCATGCTTCCATGTTGTTGACGTCAAATTCTGATCCCTACCATCCAAATATTGCAGCAGAAATCAAGACTCATCAAAAACAGGCAACGTTTTTCTAATCTTCTATTGTCCAATTTTAGTGAGCCTGTGTGAATTGTAACATCAGTTTCCTGTTCTTAGCTGACAAGAGTGGCACCCGGTGTGGTCTTCTACTGCTGTAGCCCATCCGTCTCAAGGTTGGATGTGTTGCGGGTTCAGAGATGCTCTTCTTCATACCTCCGTTGTAGCGGGTGGTTATCTGAGTTACTGTTGCCTCTCTATCAGCTCAAACCAGTCCGGCAATTCTCTTCTGACCTCTGGCATCAACAAGGAATTTGCGCCCACAGAACTGCCACTCACTGGATATTTTCTCTTTTTTGGACCATTCTCTTTTAAGCCTAGAGATGGTTGTGCGTGAAAATCCCAGTAGATCAGCAGTTTCTGAAATACTCAGATCCGCCCGTCTGGCACCAACAACCACGTTCAAAGTCACTTAAATCCCATTTCCTCCCCCTTCTGATGCCCTGTTTGACCTCAAGCAGATCGTCTTGACCATGTCTACATGCCTAAATGCATTGAGTTGCTGCCCTGTGATTGGCTGATTATAAATTTGCGAGCAGTTGGAAAGGTGTACCTAATAAAGTGGCCGGTGAGTTTATGTTCTGATGTTTTCAGCAAATACTTGCATTTATTTTTTCCATATCTGTATATAAAAAAGTAGTAAAATTTTCAAAAGAAAAAATTACTACAGTTATTTAAAAAAAAACAAAAAAACTAAAAAAAAAACCACTAAAATTAAACTAATTAAAATGAAAAGGAAAAGTGAAAATATTTTAAAAATCAATTCAAAATGTGAAAAATGGGCAGCACTTTACAATAAGCTTGTAGAAGCATTCAACAAAATGAACAAACAATAAACAATACATTGATTACAGTATTTGTTCATGTTAGTTAACATTAGTTAATGAAAATACAGTTCATTATTAGTTCCTCAACTCATGGTGCATTAACTAATGTTAACAAACATGTATTTAAATGTTAATAATACATTAGTAAATTTTGAACTATGATTAATAAATGCTGTACAAGTATTGTTCATTATTAGTTCAGGTTAGTAAATACACTAACATTAACTAATGAAACCTTTTAGTAAAGTGTGACTGAAAAATGTATTGGTCGGTGTGTTTTAAAGTGGTTTAGAGACCAGCCAGCCACAAAAGCTTAATCCAAGATCAGCTTTTGTTTTGTTTTTTTCAGCAGGGTTCAACTTTAGTTACACCATTCACACAAAAGCACCACACTTGACTTACACACACATGTCCGAAACACAGCTGACAACAAATGGATTTGGGTCAATGTTCTCATGGCAGGAGATGAAAGGGAAGAAAAGCAATGCGCTGCACTTCTCAATGGCATCCTGTTCGGATAACACACAAACAAGCAAAGTTGCTAAAACTGATGTGTTTGCATCCAATTTTCACATTTGCAGAGTCGCAGAAAAACAGGCATGAATCATTTATAGAAATTTTGTTTTAAAGAAGACATATCACCGCAAGACATATCATAGGATAAAATAAATATCTGATGTCCCCAGAATGTGTCTTTAAATTGTCCCACAGTTAATTTAATATAGCTTGTCAAATTGTGCCCCTATTTGTGTGTGTTCCTTTCAATGCAAATTTACTACTGCTTTCCTCAAGAGGGTGAAATATTCAGTCATTCATTAATTTTCCTTCGGCTTAGTTCCTTATTTATCAGGGGTCACCACAGTGGAATGAACCACCAACTATTCCGGCACACTGTATGTTTTACGCAGCAGGTGCCCTTCCAGCTGCAACCCAGTACTGGAAAACACCCATACAGTCTCGCTTTCTCACACACACACACACTCATATACTATGGACAATTTTGTAAACCCAATTCACCGGAGCAAACCCACACGAACACGGGGAGAACATTCAAACTCCACACAGAAATGCCAACTGACCCAGCCAGGACTCGAACCAGTGGCCTTCCTGCTGTGAGGTAATAGTGCTAACCACTGAGTCACTGTGATGCCAATACTGTAAAACATATTTTGTAAAAATATATAACACTTCGTCAACATTCCTTCAAAAATAAAATGCAACTCCCATGTCCACAGGGGTTTGTCGGTCCATTCATCATAGTAAATCTTCAGCTGCTACAGGGAGTAAACAGAAATGAAGGACTTCTACGCCTCACTAAGGGAGTGATTAATGCTAATTAATGTTCTGTGCTCGTCTATGCAGCCTGGAACAGAACAGTTAGCATGTTCAGCTTGAACATTAGCATCTAGTACACTATGGCTGCTTACCAAAAATAAAATGGTGGCACACTAGATCAGGGGTGCCCAAGCTCAGTCCTGGAGGGCCGTTGTCCTGCAGATCTTTTGTTGAACACAAAGAAAGATATGCTAAAGAATGCTGGGAAAATTAGCCATTGTCATTCATAGAAGAAACAATACATACTGTGAGTGCCAGTGGCTGTTTTTTTCCCAACATTCTTCAGTATAGCTTCCTTTGTGTTCAACAGAAGAAAAACCTATACAGGTTTGGAACAAGTTTGAGTAAATAATGGAAGAGATTTCATTTTTGGGTGAACTGTACCTTTAAGGCAGCAGTTCTCAGCTGAATTGTTGTTTTAAGGAACAGTAATGTGCAATAAGATCCTCACAAAAAACTACTAAGTTGTCCTTTTTCACATGTTCTTGGTTAGTGGATACACACCACAGACTTAATTATAGAAGTTAAACATGGAATAAGTCAGATTTTCATGATATGTTTTCTTTAAACTTTTACACATTGACCACCATTAAAGTCTATTCTATGCATAGAAACTTACATCCATATCAGACTCAGATGAGCACGGCCCAGGGAAATCATCATCAACCTCAGGACAGGGTCTCTCCTGGGGCAAATCTACTGCCCAGCTGTTACCGAATTCAGCAATGTCATCAGAGATGATCCCTGACAACAACAACAACAAAATTCCCAAGCAATAAGGACTCCATAAAGAACTGAAATTTGATCACTGTTTATTAAGAATGTAATTATTTCACCTAAAATAGTTATTTCATCCAAAAATGAAAATGGTGTTATTATTAATTACTCATTACTAATTGGTCCTGACTCTCTCAAAGACCATAAAAAATACCAAAAAAAACATCCTCAAAACAGACTAATCGCCTTAAGTGGTTCAATTAGAATGTCATCAAGCTACGGGAGCACACATAATACGAAAATATTACTTTATTTTTTCTTCTCTGGGGAGTCTTTTCTCCTCAGTGTCAGTATATTGAACGTGTTTGCATGCTTTGTATGAATGAGAAGCATTTAATAGAGAAGTAAATAAAAATTGTGTTTTTAAAAATAAAAAAAGGTCAAAATTAAGTGAAATGCTACTTAATATAAGCTAAATAATCTGCCAGTGGGGCAAGCAAAATAATCTAAAAACAAATTTATTTAGCTTGAATCACTGGTAGATTACTTTGCTTGTTTTAAGGAAAAACTTGTTCAAATCTGACTTGTTTTTTTCTGAAAACAAGACAAAAATGTTCACTTGTCTATAAAATGCTTCTTGATTTATGAAAATTTAGATAATTGGACTAAATACAAACTTTTTTGGTACCTTTTTGGACTTTGAACAATTCATGACCTTTGCAGTATATGGAGGATAAGGGAGGAGGAGGGAGCTTTCGGATCTTAATTTGTGTTCAAAAGATGAACAAAGCTCCCAACGGGTAACACTTTACAATAACAGTACATGAACAATAACATGCTGATATGTAAAGTAAAAAAAAGCATTACTTTATTATAAACTAATGATAATTTAAGGCATGCACTATTCAAGAACTACTAATCTAGTTAAATCTTTAACTACTAATTTGTTATTTACTACTAATAATGGCTACCTTAATTAGATTATTTCATGTTTGTTAATTAATTTATTAACTCTTTTGTTTAAGTTAAATGTCACTAACATGAACTCATGATCTGTTAATGTATCTTTGTGTCATGACTTTACTGGAAGAGAAACATTATCATTAACTCATTCTTAAATAGAGCTGCACGATTCTGGCTAAAATTAGAATCACGATCTTTTTGCTTAAAATCAAGATCACGATTTTCTCAGGATTCTGTAGATGTAAAATAAAGGTTAATATGAGTAGGCTATTATTATTGTTATTTCTCAAACATATGGTAAAACAACAAAAATAATAGTGTAGGTCTACTGTTGGTTAAAATGCTAAATTTTGAATAGACTTTGAATGGTGGACTTGAACAGACTTTGTCCTGGTTGGTAATGCACAAAGTGATCCAACTATTCATAATTCTGAAGTTGAATTATTATGTTTGAGACATATGCTTTCAATCTGTCATTGACAACATTATTAGACCTTTTTTTCCACTGGTAAAATCAGATATTTGTCATTATCAGATTCCCTCTTGCATTATATTGAACATTATATAGGCTAGAGTAGTTATACTGACACTGTTAAGCATTTCTTTTCATGCACAACACTCTGTGTTCGCTATGAAAGAAAAACATATTAAACGCTTGTTGCAATCATAACTCTAATATGCGATATGACTATTTAAATGATGTGCGCGCTCTTGGTTTCATTTTCACTTTCAAGTGCTTTTCATACTTCGCGGCTCCCAAACGATAACTCTGTGCCCCAAACTTAATGTTATTTAAAACTTTATCACCTGTTATTCACAGCCAATGCAGATTCTATTCAGTTGACATGCGCCTGCCCTCTCTGTGGTAACAGCTCACGGTCAGCAGCTCAAGTCACGAGTGATTTCACGGTCGCGAATACGTCATTACAAGAAGACAGAAATGACATTTTTGGGTGAATTATTCCTTATAAATACAGTATGTGACTCTTTCAACACTATTTGGAGGTGTCCATGTCACTTAGCAACATATGTAAAACAATGTGAAGACTTGTGGGGCTGCCTTTGCTTTTCTCCTGAACTTGAAAATATGATTGACAGAATCGTAGAAACTTAATTAAGATCGTCTAGGGTGTCGAATCGAGATCGCAATCTTTTTTTCGATTAATCGTGCAGCTCTATTCTTAACTACTCATGAACTCCTGTGTTTGAACTGTTCATTTTGATGTAAACAGAACACTTTTCTATTGTTTTTCAATGTAAACACGCACTAGACGGACATGCATAGCTATGTTTAAACCATAGACTGTAAAATATATGGACGTAGCATCCGTGACGTCACCCATAGGTTTCTGAACACTGCAAAAGAAGCTACAAGTAGGCGCGGCCAACCGTCGCCATTTTGTTCGCACGTCATCGCACCCACGGCGGGATACCAAACAAGGGCAAAGAGGCGGAGAGTGAGCGGAGCTACAGACACCTGCTGGCAGTTTGCTTAGACCTGGCAGACAGACTTTACTTGGGGAGAAACGCTTGATACTTTATTACCTGCGACTCGTTTGTGTTCTGACCACATGTGCTTGGCTGTACACTATATCAATAAAGTGTTTAGACTTTTAAAAACACTGTAGTAATACATTGAGCCACTAAGCATTGTTCTTATGGTGTTTTTCTACAGGAGGAAAACGCGAATTACTTCCAAACACTTTAGATATAGTCTGTGTTAGTAAATGCAAGACTATTGATGAAATCCAGGCATAACACTGTAGGACAACGCTTCAGAGGACTGTTCTAGAGCCTACAGCTAATCAATCTGTCGCATTCTGGAGGGCATTACGGGTCTAAAGAAAAATATTAATGATAAATGATCTTAAATAAAACAAATACATTTATAGAGATGGTATACAAGTATATAATTTCACTCACATGGGAAACGGAGGCCACATGAATGGTTTGTGAGCACAATTAAATGCACACAGCATCCCATATCATCTGATAATTGTAAGAAATAAGTCCAAAAGGCAGCTGACTGTGTAAAGCCACATAAAACAAAACAAAAATACGATGAACATGCCGAGATCAGTGGCTAATCTGCCGGATTCAGCTGAGGTGAAGTGACGGCGACCAGCGAGACCTAGCTGTCACTCAAGTGGCCACGCCCTTAATCATGCAAACTTAATATAACCTAATATAAAGGAAATGGATGAGTTATAAAAAAAATTCACCCCCCTCACAGTTGTCATGGAGGGTAATAATAGCTATATGAACCAAAATCATTCTTTGTACCAGGCTGTAAACACCTTTTTTTCTGCTGTAAAGTTGGCCATTCTAACAGTGGGCTCAATTGCAATTTGCTCTATTATGGAGCCAGGACTAGCGGAATTTTGATGAATTGCAGTTTTAGTTACTTCCGTATTGGCCTCCCGAGGGAGAGCGGGAGGTTGCCGCTTGGTTTAAACAGAGGAGTTCATGAGTTGTTAAGAATCAGTTAATGATAATATTCCCTGCTTATATTCCCTATTATATACCCTGCAAGTAAAGTCATGCCATAAAGATTACACATTAACAGGTCATGAGTTTGTGTTAGTTACAATTAGCTAAAACTAAAGTGTTAATTAACACATTAGCAAACATGAACTTAAATCTAATTAAGGTAGTCATTGTTCACGTTCTTGATTAGCTCATTCACATATTAGTACATCATTATTCATGTACTGTTACTGTAAAGTGTTATCCTCAGGGTTATAGAACGACATGAGGGTGAGTAACTAACATCATCATTGTCCTTTTTGGGGTGAACTAACTCTTTAAATCGTCCCTAAAATGCTACAACCCATTTTTAAATAGACGACACTATGTTCTGACTCGGCATGCAGCTCTGCTCAGTTTTGATGTAATTGTCCTGAGTGAGTTGACTGAGATGATAATTGTGTGTCCGGGCCTGTTTGTCTCACCGCGGCTGCTGCTGAGATCATCTGATCCGTCATCATTATAGTTTCCACACAGACCACAAGGCCTTCCTTTGTGCGCTTCGGTCATTTTGAGGTAGACTCCAGAGCCCCCGTCCCATGCTAGAGAGAAGCCAAATGTGCTCTTCACCAGGATATAGTCAGCCAAGCGCTCAATGAAAACATTACGCACCGTCTGGGGAAGACTCAGCCTGTGTGCATGCACAGAAAACACACAAGTGTATGATAATATTTGATATTGAAATGCCTTGGCGAGGGAGTTATTTCACATTTGATTATCATCATGGTTCAGTGACCTAAAATGTCAATGACCAAAACAGTCAAATGCTCTTTAAAAATTGTATCCACTCATCCCGTTTGTCACAGCATCTACAGTTGAAGACAAAATTATTAGCCCTTTTAATTATTTAGTTCCCTTTTTTAACCATAAAAGGGTTTTTAAACATTTTAAAACTGCTTTTATTCTAGCCGAAATAAAACAAATAAGACTTTCTCCAGCAGAAAACATATTATCAGACATACTGTGAAAATTTATGAAATCATTTATGAAATATTCAAAAAAGAAAAAAAACACTAAGGGGGGCTATATATATATATATATATATATATATATATATATATATATATATATATATATATATATATAGATAGATATATAGATATATAGATATATAGATAGATAGATAGATAGATAGATAGATAGATAGATAGATAGATAGATAGATAGATAGATAGATAGATAGATAGATAGATAGATAGATATATAGATATATAGATATATAGATATATAGATATATAGATATATAGATAGATAGATAGATAGATAGATAGATAGATAGATAGATAGATAGATAGATAGATAGATAGATAGATAGATAGATAGATAGATAGATAGATAGATAGATAGATAGATAGATAGCAGGCCATACAGTAATTAATTACTCCAGTATTCTGTACTACCAAGCAATTTTGTGTTTAATAGAAGATGTCTAATAAATATCTAAACATAAACTATGGACATCTATTGGATTTCGGCTGACAGCCAGAATATAGCCTTGCTTTTAGCCAAGCCATCTACTGTATGTGTGGATGTCTATTAGACTTCTTTTAAATCATTCATTTACTTCTATATTCATTCTAGCATGCTGATCTGCTCATTAGCATTTTTGTTGAAAACTATAAACAGTGTGAAGGAAAGTGATTATTTGCCATTATGCATTGCACATATACACTCCAACTGAACTAAAAAATTATTTCTAAGTGGATTTTTCCTGATTTTAATCTGAACTGAAGTCAAAAACAAACAAACAAACAAAAGTACAGCTTGTCCAAACTCACCTGTGTCCGCCCTTGAGCACCTGATAGCCACTAATATAGATTTCCTCTTCATTTGGGAAGAACAGACTCAGGCTACGTGGACATGAATAAACTGCACCTCTACACGAACGACTGTTATGAACCTACCAAACACAAATCAAATTCATTCCAGGTAACAAAAGAAGAGCATTCATAACTAGCAGAGGTGGGTGTGTGTGTGTGTGTTCTGATGCAGCTGGAACTCACCCAAACCGTATACTGAGGCTCTGAGGAATGGCAGTCTTTGGCCAGGATATACGAACAGCTTCCAGGGAAGTAGTAATACATTCCATCAAAAGTCTCAAAATGATGCTGACCCCACGAACGGCAAATGCCATCCCTGTCCTGACCATGGTTGGGAACTGATACAAGAGAAAAACACAAACCGTTTACCCTGCGTAATATTTATTTCTTTTTCAGTTAATCAGTTGATCCAATATTTGTGTCCCCAGTTATCACTACCGCATTGAGCATGTAATCAGTGTCGCTTATATAATCAATACAGCATATGTAGTAACCTGTTATTCTGTTGGTCACACTGGCTGCCTGACTTTATAGTTCTTGGTTAATTAAACATCCATACTGAAGCTCTTTGTGACAAGCAATCTGTTCCCAGCACGTGTGTAATCCAATGCTACCAAATGCAGTATAAGAAATAGTCAAAGATTAACTGGAACCAGTGAGCAATGCAGTTTGAATTCTAGTAATTAAATTGAGGCTTCCTTCATCCACATTTAATGGTCAGCAGCACTGGGTGGCAGATGATAATATCAGACCGTGCCGCACTATAATTACATGGAGGCAGGCTTCATTTTGAATTCAATATAATCTGTGTGTGTGTGTGTGTGTGTGTGTGTGTGTGTGTGTGTGTGTGTGTATACAGGTTTATGAGGTTTACAAGGAGGGTTGAGGTGGGATAGCGATATATAATAAGTGGTTTTTACCCTTATAAAATAAATTACGCCTATGTAGTGTCCCTGTAAACCATGTAAATAAGTGTGTGTGTGGGTGTGCCTTGTATTTCTTAAGGCCGATTCATACTTCTGCGTCAAGTGCACGCATATGGTCCATCGTAGCCTTCGTGTGGTCGCATAGCCCTCGACGTGGCTGACGCTGACGAACACCTCTCAAAAAAAGATTTAACTACAGGTCGCAACGACACAAGTGTATCTGTCTGTAAACTGTAAGACGGGGGCGTAACATGAGGAGGCATAACTTGTAAGTTAGAGAGGCGTAACTTGCAGTTATTGAGATCCCATTAAATCATTTTATATAATTTTTTTGTGCTTTGGCTGTTGATTGATTTATTTATTTTTTTTAATTGTTGCAAAAAGTTTACATCACAAAACAGGGAACAATCGGAAGGCATGTTTACCACATGTTAACTGCAACAAGGAGCAAGGAGCAGTACAAAAGACCAACGTCAAAGGAATAAAAAAAACATAATAAATATTCTGAAAATGAAGTACAAAGATCTTCAGTTATTTTATTTTAGTTTCTGAAGTATCTAAAGATTTGAGCCACTTTCCCTCCCTCAGAAAGAAATCATCTAAAAGAGGGCCTGCATTTTTTCCATTTACAACAATGAATATGATATTTACCCATTAGTGAAATAAAGTTCACAACATCAGAGAAAAAAAAAATGTAAATCACATTTGTAAAATAAAATATCTTCTAGAACAATAGGGGAACTGAAATCGTCTTTAATGAAAGCCAAGTATGGATGTCAAACCAGAATTTAAAAGTAGATTCACAAGAAGACAAAAAGTGATCGAGTGTTTCTGGAAGATTTGAGCAGAAGCTACACTTGTCAACATCAAACTTCAATCTTTTTTGAATAAACTCCTTCACAGGATTTTTCTTAAATCAAATTCTGTAATGAGTTTCCTTAATCTTAGGTGCTACAGGATATTTAAGATAAAAGGTAAAAGCTTCGTCCTCTACTAATGGTTCAACAACTGCTAGATAACACGAATAATCATCCATGATTATGCGTTTAAGTTCTTTGTAATTAAGCTTGTTGTTACATTTACTATCGAGATCCCATTGAACCATGCAAGATGTCACAACGAGATGTTGATGGCAAAATGTCGGAAATACTTAACCGAGAATTTTTTCACCAAATATTTTCATGAGTTATCTCCAAATTTATCCACAACCAATTCATTTGATATATAATTATATTAAATAATTTAGCAACTCCACCATGCAACTCAATGACTTCTTCATCTCTTTTGTCATGACAGTAAGCCTACAAGGCATCACCCCCTGTGGTTGCAAATAACAGTACAATGGTGAGCGCATCAAGTGTGAAAGCCTCCGCAATTCGCGGCTGTGCGTTAATAACTGTGATGGTTGGGTTTTGTGTTGGGGTAGGTGTAGACATTAATAATTAGGGGTGTGAACCTACACTGGTCTCACGGTTCGGTTACCATGCTATCGATTCAATTCGATATCTGGGTGCATCACGGTGCATTGACGATTTCCATACATACTTTTATATTTTATTTCACAGCATTTATACAAGTATTCTTGTATAAATTGTAAATACATTTTATATGTATTTGTAATTTAATCTAGTTCTTTAATACAAGCAGTCAGATATATGAACTGTACCTTTAATTTTACCTGCTAAAAGAAAACACTCTTTTTGAATGCATCAAACAAATCTAAAGTACATGCACAGAACAACATGTGAACAAAAAGTGTGTGTTTCTTACTGATTTGACACCGATCACCGAGACCCTGGAATTGAGCACAATCACAGCGTCCTTCGTCCTGGCACCAGCCACCATTAAGACACCCACAATATTCTACAATTAAAATAAAAGGCACATTTTAATGGCATTAGTAATACTCCTGAAAATGACAGGCCATGCACTGAAGGTGTGCAGCCCCAGTGTTTACTGCTGAGATTTTTTAGCATTGAATCAGCATTCTGAAGCAACCCGCAGAAGCATATAAGAACTGGTATAAAGGTGTGTTTTTGTTGATGCGATCACAAGTAGAGAAAACGAAATACAGGTGTAAACGGGGACAGAAATGTTTCCAGCTTTTGTCCACTTCAGCAGCTAGTTGAAAACACACTTGACTGGATTGCTTTTGTAATGTAGACACTGATGTGGTCCAATGCTTCTGAACAGCCACACAAAGAGCATCTACAGTACTCTCCATCTACTGACCTACTTCTTAAACATCAGTGGACATGTTGTTGAATGTTGTGTGCTCTAGCCAGATGATTTTCGGGCTAAAACTGGTCAAAACAAAAAAATCTAAACAAAAATATTCTCATAATGATTTCATGTATGTTACTTATGAGAATATCTCTCTGTTTGCCATTTAATTTGTAGGGTAAAAAATATTTAACAATTTAATATGTCTAATACTTTTATTCTGATTAATTTAAGGTAAATTAAGTTGCTTAGAGAGCAGCCTATTTGCCTGATTCAAAAAACCCTTTGAGGGATTTTCTTTCTTTTTTTACTTAGAATATGCTTTGATCACATTGATTTCCCTTAGATTAATCGATCTTCAAAATAAGCATTTGTGGGAGCTGTACTTAACAGCCCAATTATAACACAAATCCACAGCATTTGGCTTACTCTTGCGGCTATTAGAGCAGAAGCAAAAGCTGCTGCTCTCTGTATTGTTTTCCATTGTTTCCTTACATGTGTATATGAAAAAATTCAGCCTTATTCCACCATTTTAAATCAAAAGACCCCAAAAAGTCTGTAGCCTACATACAAGTAAGTATTTAAATTTAACACTCATTATTTTTGCCTATAATGTTTGAAGTTTTGGCCAAGACACAGTTATTTTTTATTATTTCTTTACTCAAGTCGATATAACCCTGTAATAATAACAACAACACTTAATAATTCTTCAACATGTTTTACATACATTTGTCTGTAGATAATCTTTTTTTCTTTACTTTATTTGCACAAAAATACAAAAATAACAGAATAAAACATATAATACAGTGTAAGAAAACATTCTGTAGTAACAATATGCCTAACCCTCCTATAATATATAGTATAATATACCTGTTGATTTATATACTTTCTGCCAACATAATCTGCTTGTTCCCTCCAACTCAAATTCTCATCAATAAAAACTCCCAAGAATTTGTAGTTGCCACTTAAGGTACCGCAATAGACTCAATGGTAATTTTAGCTAAATCTTTAGAATTTGACTTTTTACCCCTACAAATAATAAAACTTGATTTTTTTAAATATTTAACCCTCCTATTAACCCACAATTATAGGAACACTTTTTAACTTTTGGGGCAAAATATTTATTTCTTTTTAACTAAAAGACTTGTGTAAAGTAATTTATGTCATGGTTGACTTCTTGAATATCCCTAGTAATAAACCAACTCCCCTCCCCCACTCTCGGCCCCTTATACAACTAGATTACCCATTTCCAAATAACCATACAATTACTCACTAAATTACCACTAGGATTACCACTAGGATCAGCCTGGTTACAAAATGACAGGACATTGTAAACATAAAATTAACATGGACATTTTTATTTTAAGAGTCATCCACATTAAATTCGGAAAGATCATTACATTGGAAGCAAAAATAAAAATAAATAAATACAAATAAATAAAAGTAAAATTATATATATATATATATATATATATATATATATATATATATATATATATATATATATATATATATATCAAGTATTTATTTACTGGTATGTACAGTACAAGTATGTATTATTCAATGGGATCAAATTGACCCCTAGGTTAATAGGAGGGTTAAAAGATAACTTAATTACATTAAACCAGTTTGCATGCAATTATACCTTCATTTGTGTTATTAATAAGTGAATTAAAATTTGGATGAGAAAGAACTAAGGTTGTAAGAGTATTCAAAACATTTGAGAAGTAATTTATATGAATAAGAAATAGTAGCGGTCCAAGTATGGACCTCAGAGGAACCCCACAGAGTCGATTTGCTTTATCAGAATAGCTGCCTTTTTCTTTATTATCTTTACACTAAAGTACACAAACCATAATGCATGAATTCTGTTAACACAATGAAGCTGACTGTAGCATCATTTCATATAGTAAATTCATGCCTGTACATAACTGTACATACATCAGTAAACAGTAAATCTGTGTGTCCACATTACCTGTTGATGCATCTCTTGCTGTATAATTATGAAGAACTCTTCGCGGCAGAGCTGAATCAGACAGCACTGCACTAAGGGTCTGCAGAGAAATAAAATACAGTATTAGTATAATGATATACTAAGTATTTAGGTTTTTATGGGCAGCTCCACACATAATCTGCACCCACAGAAAACTCTGGTTAGCCCATAAATCTATGTATTATGTAAATTCATTCATTCATTTATTTTCCTTCTATTTCAGAGGTTATGTAAATTTAAAAGTATTTAGTGCATATATATATATATATATATATATATATATATATATATATATATATATATATATATATATATATATATATAAAACTTATGTGTTTAATAATATGCAAATGTTTAGATAATTTGAGTATGGTATAATTTGCAAAGTGATATTTTCTATGTCATGTAGAGCATGCATTATATGAGAGTCCCGCTATAGTTTTGTTTACCAAACAAGCGGTTTTAAATGGACTTGCATTGTAAACCTTAAAGGCCTTAAATAATTTTACCACTAGAGGGTGCATTTTTACAACAAACTAAGGTGTAGTTTGATGATGTTGTGACTGAGTGTGAAATTATGGGAGTTGTGGTCTTCATTACAGCCTATGAGACTCCTGCAGAAATCACGCTGATGGATGAGCTAAAGTATTTAACACTTGTTAGTATGAAGACTAAAAGCAGTGAAAGCGAAACGAGATGCTAAAAGCAATTGCTAATGAGAGATGAGAGTGAAAAAGCACAAAAACAGCAGAGCTTTTATTATGCCACAGTCCAGCCCTTCCTGTTCTTCAGCTCATGATCACATTAAGCAGCAGTGCGGTTTTTTCAGGCTAAATGCATTTAAAGGCTCTGTTATAATGCTGCAGTCTAATAAAACACACAATGTATTAAAGCATATTTGTTGATTTATGGTTTTCTATAAAACCAAACCGGAAATCGAGAGTGTGAGACATCATTAGCATGAACACACAGCACACGCTCCTTCTCACTAGTTACAAATGGCTTTTTTTCCCCCTCTGGATTTAGGCACTCTTCGAAACATTTGGGATAATGTAGATACATCATCCAGCAAAATATATCACTGTTCTTATGGTTTTTGGGTATTTTAATGAAAATAATCATACATATTGTGCCTTTAAATAAAAGTTAAGATGTATTTTAATTTTATTTTATTTAAGTCTTGAAATTATTCCACACAATTCCACAGATTTATTACAATATTCTGTGAAAAATTCGCTAAAAACAACAAAAAAAGTGCTTCTTAGTCCACTGCTATGAATATATGGTATAATAGGATATGGGCAACATGGTGGCTCAGTGGTTAGCACTGTTGCCTCACATCAAGAAGGTCAATGGTTTGAGCCCCGGCTGGTTCAGTTGCCGTTTCTTTGTGGAGTTTGCATGTTCTCCCCGTGTTCGCGTGGGTTCATTCCGCTGTGGTGACCCCTGATAAATAAAGAGACTAAGCCAAATGAATGAATGAATATTAGTATATGTATAGTATAGAGACAACAATACCATGTCGTACAATGCCATGTTGGTGAACTTGTCTTGGCATTGCTTCACATGGTTTTGCCACTGTAGACATTTGGGACTGGAGCTTTCAGAGGCTTTAGCATTTGTGTAAATGCCACAAAGACAGCTTTGTCAGCACTGAGTGTGTATCTCAGTATTTGTGTGTGTGTGTGTGTGTGTGGTTACTCCACTCTGTCCCTTGTCGCTTTCTCTTAGGTATACTCACCTCTTCACGGAAGAGATCCCGTTTCTGCCGCAGTGCATTAACCCTCCTTTTAAAAGTGGCACAAAGAGAGCAGTATTAAAAGTGCGGTGACTGTGAGACTAAAGGTTCAGAAACACTTAAGATGCCACGCAGACACAGTCGTGCTGATGGACAGCATGATTCTCACGGAACTGGTTTAATGGTTACACAGCAAAACATTAGACCAAACACTTAACATCTTATCAGCGGTTGCATGTATAACTTGACACTGCCTCTCGACTCAAAATACCCTAGTAATAGCGGATGTTTTATAGGGTCTGGCAGTTTTTAAACGCATCACCAAACCGGTTTCTCATTTAAAAATCTAAAACCACTCAAAACATGCACCTAGCAAGCCATCATAGTGAGAATTTTTTGGAAAATACATACCTGGGGAGTTTATTTTCTGAGTTTGACTCCTGGCAAATAAATCCTGCCAAAGAAAAAAAACTGTATCAGCAAAATGGATACATAATTATGAGATTTTTACTCAATTGTCATCAAGATGTTTTTTTTATATTATTTATAAATACATAAAATTTAGTTTGATCGCTTTAGTTGTATATTTTAGGTACAGATAAGAATAAACGTGGTTTTATTTTTTATATAAACACATGTTACTCTGTCTGAAAGATGCTGGAACGTTATTTCACCATATTTTCAAGTTTCATTTTCATAAAAATCTATTGTAAACATTAAAACAGACTGTTTAATTGAATTAACATGCTTTCTATACATTTTATTTTATTCGTTTACTATTATATATTTATATTATTATTATTTATATTATATATTATTCTACTTTTTACAAGGCTTAATATACATTTAGACACAATTCACATTATTTACATGTAATTAAAGCAACTTTGCCATCAAAACTGTAATAAATCTTAAGCCAAACACTTTTAACTTCTTTTTAAAAGTATTGAGCATTTATAACATTTTTGTTGAATGTCTTGTAGCTAAAACAACACAACTGATGTTTTATTATAGCAGGAACACTAAAATACGCAATATAAGATAACGTTTTAGTTTAAAAGTATTGTTATATTTTAACAAAAGGGTCGCTTTTAAGAGATAAAATATTAATTTAGGAAAACTAAAGCATACATTAAAGTGACACTTACCCTGGAGCACGAATAGCCTGAAAATGAAGAGTGCGCAGAGTGAAAACAGTTTAATGTCCCGCTGTTCGTTCATCTCAGAGCGGCGTCCTTCCACTATCAAATGACGAGTTTCATTTTATCGATGAGAATTCTCCGTCAGAAGAAGTCTTACAGAATTAATCAAGGATGAAATGGGTAAAGTACGTATAACAAACTAATGTGCGTTTTCCCAGAGAAGTGAAGGATAAACGTCCATCTTCTGTTCAGTCAGAGGAGGATGATGATGCACCTGCGCGCACCTGCGGCATCATGAGGACGGAGCGCACCTGCGCGCAGGTAAAAGCGCGCAAACACTTCTACCTGACGAATGGAATGACACACTCAGAATAGGTAAAACAACCGGGCAACAATTTTACCTTCCTTTTAACGCAGTAAATATTCCACAGCCCAGTAAATTAAGCAATAGCCTTTTGATATTTTGGTCGTTTTTCTTTTATCTCTTATCCTAGTGAAAGGTCTAATTCACCGGCACATTTTTTGAAAAATCATCCGTGGTATTGACCTTATTCTGGAATACGGAAGTGCGCTCGTTTTTGCGATTGTTTTAGGGTTGTTGCGCGATATGGTTGCGGGAGGTGTTGTTAACGAGAATTATTTATGTTATTTATTAAATTTCCCATTAATTGTATTTTATTAACGTCTACCCCTACCCCAACCATAAAACCCAACCGTCACAGTAATGTAAAAACAGTAGCTTCCGAGTATTACTTGTTATTTATTAAATTACCTAATCAATTGTGTTTTATTTACGTCTAACCCTAAACCAAACCCCTCAGTACTGTACAAATATTAATTATTGTTAGCCCATACAGTGTCACAAAATTGATGCTATATTGATGTGCATATCCTCAGCTGGATCCTCTAGAGTCTAGACTTTACCTAGAACCTCTGATTCTGTTGCCTGTGGTAAAATGAATTAAATGGAAGAAAACTCAAACTTGCTCTACGAACAAGTGTGTTTATGACTATAGAGACAAATAATATAATGAGAAAATATCAGTTTGCCACATCAAGAACCATAACGAGCTGTTTTTAACGTCCAAAAAATCAATTGAAGTGAATGAGATATATCAACTTTCAATTCGATGTCAGCCTAGGCTAGCTACTTTTTTATTTACATTATTTAGGCTAGATTCGGGCACAATCTCGGGCGTGGAGTGCTGCTCGTTTTGTAAATATTTGTAGTGACATTTTTGCCTACAAAATTATGTAGGCCTTACAATTCGTCGATATTACAAATCTAAACGGAACTGGTTTGAACAAATATAGCCTATGCCTAAAATTTAGCCAGTCCACAAATCACTTCACATCAAGTTAACTGTGCGTCTGGAACACATATGGGCTCCTATGCCTATTTTGCAGTAAATGCACAAGAACTTGTAATAGTGAGTTTATATAAAAACCACAAACTTCTCACCTGTGAAATGTTATATTTTTTAGGAATTAAAATCTTAGCAGTTTTTACAGCAAGGTCAATTTTTCTGGTTGCATTCTCACTTAAAATAACTAACATCAAGTGCAGTATTGAACACAAATGTGAACAAAATGTGAACCTTTATGTATGTAGCCTGTTTGTTGTCTAATTTTTGTGGTTAAAATTAAAGCAGGCTAAATTAATGATTGCAATCAGTTATCAGGGTAAGCCTATAGTAAAATTGGCATCTTGACGTTGATGTCTAGAAAGTTAATTTCCACATTATTTATGAACTAATTTAGATATATATAGAAACATGTGACATGGACCATATGTGTGCACTTTTGGAAATAATATTTATGCATTATCTAAACGGTGGTTAAACACGTTTTTATTGATGTATAATTTGTTAGAATTGGACAATAGCTAGTACAATGCACAAAGGATAGTTAATATTCAATGGATTTGGGAATAAAATATAATTTTACCCATATAGAGTATTTTTGGCTATTGCCAAAATTATGCCGGTGCAACATAAGATCATAAAACACCATGTTTTGTGGTCCAGAATCACATATAAAACAAATTATCTTCTCCACGCATTTTCCCCTCACCTCTTAAACCGTTGCATTGGCGCGCAACAGTACATTCCCACAATGACATCATCAAAGCGCGACGGTGTCCAATAATATACGCGTACGAAGAATAATGGCGATGTGCACAGTTTTACGATGTGTTTCTGTTAGTTTGACCTCTTCTTTGCCTCGTCTTTCAAACATAAACGCTCATGCTTCGGCTAGACTGCTGGCCAGGACATGCTACAGAAGATCTCTGAGCACAAACACTCCATTTTGCGCAGGTATTTACACTTGTTAATGTTTACAGGCGCCACGCTTCAAAGTTTACGATCACGTTCATTTTGACAAGTGATTTTAAGTTTCTACAAATGCTAGATACACTGGAGTTTGTTTCTATATGTAAATATATATTTATGTTGTATAACTTCAGACTATTTTTATGTTATTCTGCAGCGCTGAAGTTCACAGACAAACACGAGTGGGTTCGCGTGGACGGTGGTGTGGCGACTGTGGGCATCAGTAATTTTGCTCAGGTTAGGAGAATTCTTCATGCTTAATTGTTATAGAAATAGCTATATAGAATGTATTGTCATGTGTTTATGCTGTATTGTTTCCAGGAGGCACTGGGAGATGTGGTCTACTGTGGGCTTCCTGAAATTGGCGCAAAGTTATCACAGACAGGTAAAACTGTAACGTTACTGTATTTATTGAGGTAAAGTTGGTTTTATATTCTCATGTTCGTTCATTTTTTTAACAGTGACAACTTGTGACAAGCTTCCAATATGGTACTTTTAATATTCGGTCTGAAGTGGCATGTAAATATGACTTAAACATGACAAGATTAGCATTGACCGTGAACATAATCGTAGTTAGTTATTGGCTGCTAATATGAGCTCACTATTTAAAATGAGCAAAATTACTTTTCTGAAATGATATTATTAACGAGAAAGTCTGAATTTATGAATATAAAACAAACTTTTACTCTGGTTTACAAGGCTGGTTTAAGCTGTTTTTTTAGTAGGGTAAGCACATGAAAGACATTTAAGCTGGCTCAGACGAAGATAGGAATCAACTATGTGTTCAATTCATTACCTTTTTTGTCATGGAGGTAAAGTCTAGAAAGGATATATATGCATCAATTTCAGACCGATTATTCAAAGTAGTATGGCAAACAATAACACAATTAGCATATCACAATTTATCACGGTTCAAAAATGCGAAAAAATAAAACCAGCTTTACCTCAGTTGGGCTCTGGATGTCCTATCTCATCTGTGATTTTAGGGTAGTGTCGTTATTTCTTGTAGTAGTAAATTTAACAAGTACTATGGTTGGTTACTATTTTGTTTGTGTATAAACCGATATGTTTTCTGTAGATGAGTTTGGTGCTTTGGAGAGTGTTAAAGCAGCGAGTGAGTTGTACTCACCTCTGACTGGAGAGGTGACGGATGTCAATGATGCCCTGGCGGACAACCCTGGACTGGTCAACAAGTCCTGCTATAATGATGGTGAAGCATTCCTCTAAATTTCTCACTCCAACAAGCCTGAAATCCTTTAAAAGTGATAGTTCGTACAATTATGAGAAACGTAATTTACTTGCCCTCCAAAACAGATTATAAACCAGTTTAACACAAAAGAAGATATTTTGAAGAATGTTTGAAGCTGGCAGCCATTGACTAACATAGTGGTGTTATTTTTTTTGGCTACCGGTTTCCAATAATCTTCAAAATATCTTCTTTTGAGTTCAACCATAAAAACTAATAACAATTTGAAGGCACTTCAGGTGGAGTACATTTTAATTTTTGGGTGAACTATCCCTTAAGGTTAAGCATTATGACCAGATTCAAGTTATAATTCCCTTAAAACATAAGCTGCACGATACTACGAAAAAATTGCATTGTGATTTAGTTTTTCTGCAATATATGTTGCGATATGAATACAATTTCACAGGATAAATAGCTTAATTTTGAAGAAATTGTGTGTGTATCTGCATAGAATATAATAAACAAATTACAAGCAAAGCTAAATACAACAAAGCAAAGTATATAAATAACACACTATTTTCTAGAGACTCTAAAAGTAGTCGGACACGAATTGAATAATCAAATGTAAAAAATGTATAGTCTGCATTGTGTAAATAATTATATACAATTAATCTAAGCTATAAAAGTTAGAATTTCTTGTGCTTAAATTCACTGAGTGAAAGCTTTTTCTCTAACACAGTGTCCTAACTACACAAGCCACGACACGTGATAAAAGCTGTTATCCATGTTAAAATGAGCTGTTGTTTTAACCATCTGCATTGGCGACCAATATGAGTTTGAACACCATTTTAGGTGACATTTATTGCCATATTACTGAAAGCTTGGAAAAAAAAAAAAAATGTACCTTACCATTTTGTTGGGCGTGCAGTGGCTGGTTTTTAAATGTTTCACGTCGCGTTTGGTTGCTTGTCGATGGAATTTTACTGCATAGCCTGTAGTTAAAGGTTAAGTTTAAGGTTGAACTAGAACCGTAGTGTCTGGTCAACTGTAATCCCAATTAGACAGATCCTACCATGCAACTATAGAAGATTTGCACATTGCGATATAGATGCTGAAACGATATATTGTGCTGCCTTGCTCAAATTAGGTATCATATATACCGCTTCAACATCGATATTGCAATGTGCAAATCTGCAATGGTCACATCACAAGATCTGCAATGTTGAGTCTGAATTATAGTTGGCCAGGAGTTACAGAACACATGTGGTTTGTGGAGTCACTGCTGAATTTAACCATACAGAAGTTAAACATTTTACTTTTTTAAAAAAAAACTTAGAATTTGTCTTTTTTCTAGTCCAAATATCTACATTTCAAAGCAAAAACAAGATTATTTTACTTACCCCATTGGCAGATAACTTTGCTTCTTTTAAGGAAAAACTCAATTTTGATTTCTCTCTGAAGGTGAAAATAAAACAATATTTTTACTTGATCTAAGAATTAGAGATATTCGGCCTAGAAACAAGACAAGGCAAAGTAGGGTTGTCGCGATACTGGAATTCGGTACCAATCGATACTGAAATTTTAAAAACATCCATTTACCGCTAACATCGGAGCGCTGTTGAGCACGTTCAGCACTGTTTAAGAACGGGCTGGAGCATTTCAAAGTCACGTCGATCGGCTGGTTTGTCTATAAACTGACATACGAGCAATTCGCTGATGAATCACAGCTTTAAAATGCTGCAGTGTTCCTGTATCTGTGGTTACGCTCGGTAAAGTGGTCAGTGGCCAATCACAGTCATTTCTGTTGAGCACGTGAACACAATGGCAAATCAGTGCTCAAATGTTAGCGATAAATGGACGTTTTTAAAATTTCCGTACCGATTGCTATCCAATTCCAGTATCATGACAAAAAAAAAAAAGCATTTTTTGCATTGGATTTTTAAATTTCTGTACATGATTACTGTTAGACTCCCCAGTAAGCCATCAAATAGTGCTATTCAAATCATCTTGTTCAACTGTACTCATATTGCAATATCCGATTTTTCCAATATCGTGCAGCCCTAGCTTAAAAAAATAAATTAAAGTGTGTATTTTGTTTACAGGCTGGCTTATGAAGATGACCGTATCCATTCCTGAGGAACTGGATGGACTGATGGATGAAGCTGCATATGAGAGATACATCAAATCTATAGAGGACTAGAGTGTGTGACACATTTGGGAGAGGATTTAAAAACCAATCAATTAAGGAATGTTTATTTCTTCATCAAATACATTTTCGTTTGTAGCCGATTTAATTTAGATGTTCTTCTAAAATATATTTTCCTATCAACCCCACACACCCAGCCCACGCAGGGGACCACATTGGACACAACACTATGCACTTTTGCTTGGGGAAAACAACAAACAAGCAAACCTGGTTAAACCGAGCCAGATGCTGTATGTTCATCATTTTCTAGCAACAAATATTTGGAGATGAAGCACGTAACAGTTTCGTCTCTTTTCTAGATGTTACACTGATCCTACAAAAGCTTGTTTTTGCTTGAAATAAGCTACAAATAAAAGGTGGAAGTACAACACTGTCCAGTTTGAGGACGGGTATGAAATTATGTTGGTTTTGAGGAAGTGATTAACATTAATTAACACTATTAAACAACTACATCAAACTCTCTGCTGCTTTAAAATTGTTTTATTCATTTGGAAATGTCTAATGTAAAAATGTAGACTCTAATGTATGTAAATAGATTATATATGTTTTAAAGGAAACAAAAAACAGTCATAAATGGTCCAAAGTGTGCCAAGTATATTTCCCCACAGCGTTACACCACCACCCTGAACCGTTGATACAAAGTAGGATGGATCCATGCTTTCATGTTATTGATGCCAAGTTGTGACCCTACTGTCAGAATGTCACAGCAGAAACAGAGACTCATCAGACCAGGCAACATTTTCCAATCTTCTATTGTCCAATTTTGGTGAGCCTGTGTCAATTGTAGCCTCAATTTCCTGTTCTGAGCTGACAAGAGTGTTACCTGGTGTGGTCTTCTGCTGCTGTAGCCCATCCGCCTCAAGGTAGGACATGTTGTGCATTCAGAGATGCTCTTCTGCAGACCTCCGTTGTAACGAGTGGTTATTTGAGTTACTGTTGCCTTTCTATCAGCTGGAACCAATTCTTCTCTGACCTCTGGCAACAACAAGGCATTTGCACCCACAGAACTGCCGCTCTCTGGATATTTAATCTTTTTTGGACCATTCTTTGTAAAGCGTAGAGATGGTTGTGCGTGAAAATCCCAGTAGATCAGCAGTTTCTGAAATACTCAGACCAGCCCATCTGGCACCAACAACCATGCCACATTTAAAATCACTTAAATCCCCTTTCTTCCTCATTCTGATGCTCAGTTTGAATTGCAGCAGATCGTCTTGACCATGTCTACATGCCTGAAATACATTGAGTTGCTGTCATGTGATTGGCTGATTAGAAATCTGCGTTAACGAGCAGTTGGACAGGTGTACCTAATAAAGTGGCCGATGAGTGTATGTTAAAATACAAGTTTCCAACACCACAGAAAAATTTGCTCCTACTGTAATTTTGTCAATATGAAATCAAACCAGCTAATATGTTATTCTGATTTCTAGATATTGTGTCCCACTTCAAAATAACATTAATTGGATTTTTTCGTTTTCACTAGGGCAGTGTTTACCTACCCTGTTCCTGAAGGCACACCAACAGTACACAGTTCAGCCTCTCCCCAATCAAAACAGAGTCAACTCATCAGAACATTAGAAGAGATTCCAAAACCTGAAACGTATGGTTCAGACAAGGGAGACATCTAAAATATGAACTGTTGGTGTGCCTCCAAAATCAGGGTTGGGAAACACTGCACTAGGTGACGATCTCAAAGTAATAGTACACTCTATAACAGAGGTGACCAACCCTGTTCTTGGAGATTTACTTTCCTGCAGAATTCAGTTTTCGACCCTTATCAAACACACCTGCGGTCACAGTAGAGTTTGATGATGCGAAATTCTGTCGTGCGGCGATGCGAAAAGGGAAATTAAACAAGATTATTAGACATTAAAAAAGCGAGCGATTGGTCCATGTTTTAAAACTCAGTCCAGAGAGGTCATGTTTTGATCCTCGATTGGTCACACAGTCAAGTGATGCGATTTCGCAGGTCAGAGTTCACCAAGCTTGAACTTTGCACGGCAGCGACCTGCAAAACTTGACGCATGGCCTTGCGTTTCCGGTCTGACGCATTCGCGTGCGTATGAATGGAAATCTATGGGGAGAAAAGTCCAGCGTGACCGCAGCTTTAGGTCTTAATTGGTTCAGGTGTGTTCATTCAGGTGAGTTTGAAACCCCTGCTTTAAATAATCCAGCGTTTAAATCAGGTGTCCAAATTTAGTCCTGGTTTGGCTCCGACTTGCTTCAACACACCTGCCAAGAAGTTTCTAGAAATCGCATCACTTGACTGCGTGAGACCAATTGAGGATTAAAACATGACCTCTCTGGACAGAAATTTAAAATATTGAGCAATCGCTGGCTTTTTTAAATGTCTAATTATCTAGTTTAATCCCGCCCCTTTTCGCAGCACCATATGACAAAATTTCGCACACACAAAGCCCAGTGTGACCATAGCTTTACAGATGGGTGTGCAGGCAGAAAAATCACAGATTCAAGACAATCGCAGTTTTTTTACCGCTCAGACTAGTTTTGAGGCGAGCTGATTGAGATTAAGACTCCTAAAAATCCTGTATATTTAAAGCACTCAGTGAACGACTGTTAAATTGTTTCCAGAAAAGTGTGCCATGTGCATCAGACATTTAGCCGCAGATCTGTGGGTGGTGCTTGGCGTGACGTCTGAGGCTAAGACTAAGTAAATGATGACAGAATTTTCAGTTTTGGGTGAACTATCCCACTAAATAGTCAGCGTATTATTTGCGTGGAACGGCGACACCTCCAGGCACTTTGCTGTACGGGTCTCTGGTTTGAGTTCTCCTGGCTCCTCCACGTGAGGCGGTGGGCCGAGGTAATCCCTCCAGAAGGCAGCCGTCCCTCTCTAACCTCTCTCTACGCTGTGCGCTCTCACACATCACGCTGGCTGTGAAGTCTCGCTCATTTAGGAAGGTGACGGTTTCGTCCCGTTTGCGACTGACGTAGCCCTTCAGCACAGCACTGTACGGGTTATCCTGCCTGTCTGGATCCTCAGACTGGTATTTAAACTCCATTCGGGTGATGACTGGAAGGAGGAAGCCGTTTTTTTCATGCTTCACAACATCCTCCATACTGCCTAAAGCGTCCTGCACCAATCTGGAAGGAACAGGTACCAGATCACAGCCGGATCGCTGGTCGACAAAATGCCTAAAGTGCCTCCGCACCAATGCAACGTCCTGCAGAGACTGTGCACGTCGCTCCTCAAGGTCAATAATGATGCGCTCGGGGTAGCTGCCACCTAAAACTACACCTGTGAACAGAAAGGGAGGACAAATATAGTGATATATACTGCATATATACACATTATCTTATTGTTCTTAATTTGATTTTTTAGTTGGAAATAATGCTGTTATGGTGTCCCCTTTTTAGACATTTTTCACAATTATTTGATTCTCTCCCATTTAATTCTATACAAATCAAATGAAATGTAAATATGCAGGGCGCCGCAGTGGGTAGCACTGTCGCCTCACAGTAAGAAGGTTGCTGGTTCGAGCCTCGGCTGGGTCAACTGGCATTTCTGTGTGGAGTTTGCATGTTCTTTGGGTGGGTTTCCTCCGCAAGTCCTAAAACGTGGTATAGGTGTATTGGGTAAGCTATGAGTGTGGATGTTTCTCAGTGATGGGTGGCAGCTGGATGGGTTGCATATGCTGGATATGTTGGCGGTTCATTCCGCTGTGGCAATCCCAGATTAATAAAGGGACTAAGCCAAAAAGAAAATGAATGAATGAATGTAAATATGCAGCAAGACAAGCATTTTGACATAGCTATGTACACTACTTGTCTTGTAGTGCTTCTAGTTGCTCATTTGGCTTATATGAAAGGCAAAAGGCCTCTAGATTACACTTATTTTACCTAAATAAAATATGATCAAATCACTTATTATTGAAGTAATCTGAAATGGCAAAGAAAGCGTTCTTCCCAGAGTTCATAAAGATTCTTTGGATTCATCTTTAATGCCTCCATCTTACCCCAGACATGCTCAATAATGTTCATGTCTGGTGATTGGGCTGGCCAATCCAGGAGCACCTTGACCTTCTTTGCTTTCAGGATCTTTGATGTGGAGGCTGAAGTATGAGAAGGAGTGCTATCCTGCTGGAGAATTTGCCCTCTTCTGTGGTTTGTAATGTAATGGGCAGCACAAATGTCTTGATACCTCAGGCTGTTGATGTTACCACTCTGCAGATCTCACACACGCCCCCATACAGAAGGTAACCCCAAACCATGACTTTTCCTACACCAAACTTCCAAACTTGACTGATTTCTCTGAGAATCTTGGGTCTATGCGGGTTCCAGTAGGTCCTCTGCTGTATATGTGATGATTGTGATGCAGTTTAACACATGATTCATCAGAAAAAGAAAAAAAAAAATCTACCTTCTGCCACTTTTCCAAATGATCAACTAGAAGTCAAGTTATTATTTGTTGTTCTTACAACTGGGATCGAAGACAAGACTTTTGTTAGGTAGTGTATGTATTTGACTGTTTAAATGCAAAAAAACCCCCCACAATTTAGCACTCACATGCTGATATGTCAGGCAGCTTTCTGTTTAGTACTTTAGTGTTGGGTTGTATTGTGATTATTATATTTTAACATTTATTATTTTACAAATTACAAGGCTTAAAAATAATATATACAGCAAATCTTTTAAGAGTGATAAAAGATGGGAGGAAACCAGTTTTATGAACAAAAACTGTGTGTATTTCTATTAGTATAACAGACCTGCTCTACGCAGCATTGACGCTGGGCACTTCCAGGGCTTATGGATGAGGTCATCAGGAAGAGCCTTCAGTTCAGGACACCACTGACGCACAAAGGTGCCACAGGGGTCACAGGTCAGCGCTGCATCAACCGGGTGCATGACAAAGTTCCAGTGATCTAGACCACACATTCCTCCATTCTGCCACATCATGGCATCTATGGCGACATCAGCGTCGACCAGCGTGTCCTATACAATGGAGAAATAGAGTTGAGATGCTGCGTTATATACTCCATTACAGGTCATGTTTAGATACTGTATACAGTTAAAGTCAGAATTATTATCTCTCCTGAATTATTAGCCCCCCTGTTTATTTTTTTTTCCACAATTTCGGTTTAACGGAGAGATTTTTAAGATTTTTTTTCAGCACATTTCTAAACATAATAGTTTCAATAACTCATTTCTGATAAATTTCTTTTATCTTTGCCATGATGACAGTCCATAATACCAGTGGCATATTTAGGCATGGGCAATATGGGCGATCGCCCAGGGTGGCATCTTGCTGGTGCATTAATTAGAGTGGTGATCCCAGAATCCCAGAAATCTTTTGTAAGCACAAGTTTGTTATTCTCTATGGTTTTTGTTGTTGTTGTTGTTGTGGTTTTATTAACATTAGTAACAGGGGATACATAAAACATTAATTTGTACTAATATTGTGTGACCTGAATGCAAATGATATATATTTATTATACATCTAGTTACACAAATGTTACAAAGGATAAGGAAAAAAAATACATGAAAGAAAAACAAATATTTAAAGAAAACAGAATAATGAATAATTCACAAAAACCATAAGTAAACCATAAGTAAATTATTAAGAGTGTTATAAGAGAGAGGTAAGACTTCATAACATTAATTCTCAGCCATGAGTTTGGTCTAAGACAACAGATAATTCTATAAACATTTATTTTTTTGTATTCTATATAATTGTCATAATTAATATTCATGCATCTTAACATATCACTCCAGTCGTGTCTTTACCTTGTATATTTAGGATTGATTTCTGTTGTGCAATAATAATAATAATTATTATTATTATTATAATTATAATAATAAATCATAATATTATTTATTTATAATGAATATAAATAAATTGTTATATTTATTGAAAATAAATGATTCTATTTAAATATATTCATAATAAATATTTAAAATATATATTTAAATATATTAAGTCAATCACATAGTGTCTTCTTTATTTCTCCGGGAATGAGGGGAGGGGGTGTATTTGGGGTGGTTTGCCCAGAATGCCATTTAAATTAGAACCGCCACTGCATAATCCTTTACTAGATATTTTTCAAGATACTATACTATACTAAGATAGTATTCAGCTTAAAGTGACATTTAAAGGCTTAAATAGGTAATTAGGCAAGTCATTATATAATGATTGTTTGTTCTGAAGACAATCGAAGAAAAATATTGCTTAATAGGGCTAATCATATTGACTTTAAAATGGTAAAAGAAAAAATAAGATAAAATAAATAAAACTGCTTTTATTCTAGACGAAATAAGACAAAGACTTTCTCCAGAATAAAAAAAATATTCCTGGAAATACTGTGTAAAATTCCTTGCTCTGTTAAACATAATTTGGGAAATATTTGATTAAAAAAATATTCACAGGAGGGCTAATAATTTAATAAACTGTAATTTAATTAAACTGTATAGTGATAATGAATATTCTTGATATTGTGAGCACTTCAAAAATACTATGAATAACTATTTCAACTTTTAGAGTGCTTTTTAAGAATATTCAGATTATTGTATTCAAAATTGATGGAAGCCCCAAGGTTATTATAGTTTTGTGTTTGAGTTCTCACTTTGATATGATTTTACATTTGATGCACATTTCAATTCAGTTTTAGTTGGTTTCCTTAATGGCTTTGTTGGTTTTTAGTTTAGCTTTTTATTTTGTGATCAGATTTATATTTTAGTTTGTATATAATTATTAGTTTTAGTAATTCTAATTCGAGTTCTAGTTCTTCATAATGCTTTCACAAATTGTTTAAAACGTTTTATTACTCAGAACGTTTCTATACAATAAAGCAATACACAAAGTTATTTTTGTAATCATAAATGTAAAAGTGACTCCTTGTTTGCTTAATTAGAATATCTTGTTATGTATTGTGACATATATTGCATTAAAAAAATTCACCAATTATCCAAACACTTTCCATGGTGTTGCTAAACAGTTTCTGGCTAATTATGAAGGCACTGCTAGTTAATTGCTTATTTGGTATTATTAAAAATGGCTGATTTCAAGGTCCCTATATATTACAGGTTTATTTATTGTGAATAAAAGACTGACAAACTATGTGGTAGGTGAAAAGTATCTAGGTATTAAAAATTGGTGATGAAACCAATTCATAGCCATTCTTTTAATAGCTGATGCCTGTATGATTAACATGGGAAATATGACATGCTATTTACTACTGTGTATTTAGAGAGTGTTTTCAATCATGACTACAAGCTTTATAACTATTAAATATTGCCTCGTTCATTTTCACCCGCCTTGCAGTCAGTACTAAATCATAGGCATCATCCCAGGTTGAGGACTTTTTGTCACCTGAAACCAGCGGTATCCTTCCTGCCAGGGAAAATGCAGATAGGCAATGAGGAAAGAGGCCACGACATGCCTCATGTAGTTGTTCATCCATCCAGTCTGCCAAAGCTGTCTCATTGCTGCATCCACCAGCGGATATCCTGTGTGTCCACGCTGCCATGCCTTCAGATGGACACGGTCTGAACTCCAACGCAGAGCCTGCACATGGGTAGACTTTTGAGTATGCAAATACGACAATTTCATTGATAGTTCACCCAAAACTGAAAATGTACTCTCCATTGATTGGTTCCAAAACTTTATGAGTTCGGACACAATAGAAGATATTTTGAAAAATGCTCCAGTGTAACCACTGACTTCCAATATATTTGCTTTTCCTACTATGGATGTAGATGGCTTCCAGCTTTCTTTAAAATATCTTCTGTGTTCAACAGAAACTCATAAAATATTTGGAATCGCTTAAGGGTGAGTACTTATTTTTTTAACAAATCATTAACTAGTTTCAGTTTCATAGACTTCCAATCAGAAGAAGCATTTTTTTGGGGTGCAGTTTAGACAGAAAAGTACAGAATGATTTTTAAAGAAACAGGAAAGTCGTTTCCAGCACATTTTTGAATGAAACAACAATATGAAGACAACAATAACCAAGTCCCATGATAACTCTGTAATTGATTAAATATCAGCGCATAAACCTTTAGTCAGTGGTTGCTAGGCTGTAGCAAGTAAACTGGTCGTAGTGTATGAGTGTGTGTGTGAATGTAAGAGTGTATGGGTGTTTCCCAGTGCTGGGTTGCAGCTGGAAGAGCGCCCCCTGTATAAAACTTAAGGCGGAATAGTTAGCGGTTCATTCTGCTGTGGTGACCCCTGATAAATAAGGGACTAAGCCCAAGGAAAATAAATGAATGAACTTGGCAAAAGTTTTGCTAGGCAACTCTGTTATACAAAACACAATGATGTGTTTAAGATCTTTATGCGCAATGATACACATCATCCATTAAGTAATTTAATACACAGCCTATTTGTATACATACAGAAGTTATTTCATAGTTATAGTAGTTTATTATAATATTGTACTAATATTCCGAATCCCAAATTTTACATTACTTATTATTTATTTACTTATTGTGATCTATTTTCTACTTACTGTTATCTTGGATTTTCATGTTTAATTGTTTTGTATATCCAATGTAAAAAGCTCTGTGTACCATACACCTTGAGGCATACAAGCCAGATGACATTTACATGTTCCCATATGAAAATATAAGTTTGGTTTAAAAATCAAAAATTTCAAATGCGAAATATTATCTTCCCATTCTTTATTAAAATACAAAGCCACAGTTTTCGGTGTACTTTTGTGGTTTTAGAGCGAAAACAAAAGCTGTATATCACTTTCTATTATCTCCTGTCTGCATTTATACTGTATGTAAATTTTGAAATTTCACAATATTGGACTGAAATATTAAAAAAAGCACATCCATTTATTTGAAAAGTGTTTGCATGAGGGTAACTAATGAATGAAAACACAAGGCGTAAATGGCAATGTGTCTCTTTTGTCTATTTTTGATCAGATTAGCTGTAATGAAAAGTATATAATTATAAAAAATGCTAAGGTCAATATTAATAGCCCCCTTTAATTTTCTGATACAGAACAAACCACTGTTGTCCAATTTGTCCAATGTCTAATTTACCTAAATTGCCTAGTTAACCTAATTAACTATGCCTTTAAAATGGCACTTTAAAGGTGCTGTATGTAAGTTTTTGACTCTTCTAAAGCATAAAACTACCATAATATGTTTGCAGATATTTAAGAAACATGCCAAGTGAACATTCTTGTTTATTTGAAAAACAATGCTGAAATCAGATATTCTGCTGTCAAAATGTCTGTTACGTGCTGGAACGGCTGTCTTTGTTTTGGTCATTTGACCTGTCCAATGCCAGTTTAGACAATTATATTTCAGCACCCCGGGTTGCCTTGGTGGAAAACAGCGCATTTCATTAATTAATTCATTCATTCATTCATTCATTCATTCATAAAAAAAGGCTCTAAAAGCATGTGTTCGTGACCGAAATGCGACCTCTGGTGGACAGTAGCAGATTCAGTTCCACATGAGGTTATTAATTAGCAAATTATATAAATATTACAAGTGTAAACATTAGGTGAGCAGGTTACATTGTAACTGCGTGTCCTAATACCAGGCTTTGTGACGAGATACGCAGTGACGAGCAATTTGGCTGTTTGCACCAGACGAAACACGACAGAAATTTATATACAGCCATTCAGAAGCACAGAATATGCACTCACTCACGAAATGGTAAGGTTTGTAATCTATGAACTATCTGCTGCTGCTTTCAGTACATGGCGATAAATATAATGTAAAATGGCATTCAAACTAACATTGTTAGCATTTAACACTGAATAAAGCACATGAGGTGTACCTGAGGTGATCATGTCATCAAGTTTTCAGTTGTTCACCTGTGAGAAACAGAAGCTGTTTCTAATATATCAATTCGAGGTGTTGGTTAGGACAAAAACTCCTTTTAATATGGAGAAAATTAATTCTATCAGGTGCCGTTGCTTTTATTTAGAACACGGTTTAAATCACTCACTCCTGTCCTCAATCTGGCAACCTGCGCTTGCGTTTGTTCTGATTAAAGAGTGCAATACCTAGTTCAACCACTGGGTGTCAAACTTACATCCTGCACCTTTAAGTCAAATTCTAGCATCTTATTCTGTGCTCGTAAAAATATTATATTCGTAAAATATAATATTATGTACTGTCATCATGGCAAAGACAACAGAAATTAGTTAATAGAAATTAGTTACTAAACTATTATGTTTTTAGAAATATCTCTATTAAACAGCACTTGGGAAATATTTGAAACCAAAAAAAACATTTAAGGGAGTGCTAATAATTTAGTCCTGAACTATATATAGGCACATACAGTACAATACATGTGGATGATACATGTGAATCTTGCCTTGTACGGTGGCCTGAGGGATTCCCAGGGCAGCTCTGGGAAAAGGCTGATCTGCCAGTACGCTAGATCTCTCCAGGCCAGTTTGCGCTGGAATTTGGGAGATTTGCAGCGAGCTCCTCGAGCGGCCCATAAGACCTGCCGTGCACTCAGCTGACCGAAGTGCAGGTATGGCGATATGGAGCTGGTGTTGGGGGCATCTGCACGACATGACTCCTTTTCATAACGGTACACACCTACAATGAAGTAAATAATGACTTCAAAATGATAGATGAGCTTATAATGTTACATAAAAAAAAAATCACCATCAATTACCATCTCGTAGGAAAGCTTCAAGATGTGTGTGAGCTCCATCCTCACTGAAGTCCCATGTTTTTCGGATGTCCACAGCCCAGTCAATCTGTAAGCACCACATGCGAACAGCAGTTACATCATGTATAATGTAAAGTATTTATGCATTGCTTTGTGCTACATTTCCATTGTTTTTCTATGCAAGCTTGTGCTCAAATGTGGTGTGGGATGTTGTTCATCAGAAAATGACTGGATTGTCGGACACATGAACTAGGCAGGGGCGCACAGTGGCTCAGTGGTTAGCACTGTCGCAGCAAGAAGGTCGCTGGTTCGAGTACCAGTGCTAATCCGGTTTCTCCCACAATCCAAAGACATGCGCTTTAGGTTAATTGGCCGTAGTGTATGTAGTGTGTGTGAATGTGAGAGTGTATGGGTCTTTCCCAGTGCTGGGTTGCATGTAAAAGGGCATCCGCTGCATCAAACTTATGCCGAAATAGTTGGCGGTTCATTCTGCTGTGGTGACCCCTAAATAATAAGGGACTAAGCCGAAGTAAAATTTATTAATAAATAATGGGCAAAGTTTTAAAACAATAACAGTGCACATGCATAATAATTTGCAATAAATACTGCAATTGTAAATAATAATTGTCCATTTAGATTTCATGGTGACTGTAATGTTCTCACTCTTTATCAGAAATCACCACTACAGAATGAACTGCCAATTACTTTGGTACATGTTTTGACTTTGAAGTCCATGTGAAATCAAAATGTACAATGTTTACTTTGCACATTGGTATTCTTTACAATTAACAAGTTAATTCACTAATCCAAAAAAATGTTTCCATACTCTTCAATCAAAATGAGCCGGCAGCTAGCTCTCTGCAACTCTCACATGGTCTCCCACTGAAGCTAAGCAGGGCTGCGCCAAGCAGTGTTGGGCAGTAGCGTCGCTACAAGTAGTGACGCTACTAGCTTAGCTACATTTCTCAGTAGCATGGCGGTAGCGTTGCTATTTTTTAAGTCAAATAGCTTTTTTGTTCAATAAGTGATGGCACCGACATTCATGGAGCTGTGAGGCTGGTGTATAGCCGATGAAAGTAAATCCATATAATGGTGAGAATGACGACCTGTAACTCAGACCTGCACAACTGCATCAGGACCAATAGAAGATCAAAAGGAGACCTCTCTGTACAGAAATTGACATTTTGTAGCATTCATTCGCTTAATGTCTAATTATTTTGATTGATCCCACCTCTTTTCGCATGGCCCTACAACAAAATGTTCATGCTCGAACTCTAGTTAAAGTCAATAGAATACACAAGACGTGTCACTCGTATAGTTTTGAATGGGGAAAAGTGTAACAATCAATTTGGCCCCACCTTCTAGTACAAGAGCCAATCAGAGATCGCTTTAGACTGAGGATTCTCCGGGGGAGGGACTCAAACCAGACATGAGTTTCTGCAGATTTTGTGTGATTTGAACATTTAGAAATAAAACTAAAGAGAGTTTTATTGGTGATTCCTAATATGAAATTTACATTTTGGCAAGAAATTTTGGAGGATTTGATGTTTCTCCATTCAAACAGAATGCCCAAGAGGCGTTTCAAAGATAGCCGCCGAGTGAAATGACTTGCCCCAAAGGGACTTTGGTCTAGTGTGACCTTGTCTTTAATTTGCCATATGGGAATAATGCTTTTATAAATTGTTCCATATAAATTTCAACAAGTAGCTTATCAAAGTAAATACAGTTTGTATTGGTGAGATGTGTGACAGAATGAGTGGTTTTACCTCTGTGCCATCTTTTCTGCGTGGCATGCGTGCCAGTTCCAGATCATCAAGCGGGCATTCCTGTGGCCATGCTGAGGGAGAGGGCAGGGCAGTGGGGGCATCCAGTGGAGACCCAAGCCCACCGGCAGGGTTTTGCTGACAGCAGCTCATGAAGTGAGACACTGAGCCGATACCTGCAAGTAAACATAGAAACATTAAAAATAAATTGCTATAGACCTGCTAAGGTATTCTTAGTGGCTTTTTTATGTGCTTTGGTGGATGTTTAATTAAAACCAAATGTTAAATGCACCAAATGAGTCTATATGATTATTTCACCACTTTCATCATGTCAAGCAAAAATCTTGGTCAAACATCTTGATTTGCTTAAAAAAAAAATAAATAAAATAAAAAAACCAGCACACCTCTTAACATGTGATTTATAGCATGAGGCAGACAAAATAAGCTCATTCTGAAAATGTAGCCCTATATAAATTTCTGGAGATCGCGAACTATGTTGCCAGAGGAATGTATGGCTGCATTTCATCATTAAAACGAATGCTACGGGGCGCATACCTCCGTATGGATGGCTTTTCCACTGTTACCAGTTTGTCTGCCGACTTGAGATGCAGAGCTGAGTTGACTGTGATGACGGGGTTCGAATTTGGTGAAGAACGGTTTCAGAAAGTGGGTAAAACAAAAACAAAAGCCAAAAAATAAAATAAATACGTAAATAACAGGGTGAGAATGTGGTAAAATCTAAAAACGTGGTAAAAATCAGGCTACAGCGAGGGTTTCTTTTTCTGAATTGCTTTTGAAAACACTGTCGGTTGGGTTTAGAGAAGTCAGTGGGCGGGTCAATCGGTGCTTTTGAAAAGACTATTGGTTGGTTTTAGGGAAGAAGGAGGGTGGGTCAGTCGATCGGTCAGTCAGGCAGTCAGTTGACAGCGGCCTCTGGTGGATTTATTTGAGAACAGCAGGCGAAAATGGCACTCACGAGAGAAATTTGAGATCTCAAAAAGCGTTCACAGCGGCCTCTGGTGGATTAGCGAAAAAAATAAAATTAAATAATAATGTACCTCCTGGGACTTATTTTGCTCTCTCCAGAAATGTATATGGGGTACATAATCAGAATGAGCCTGGGATGGACAAAATAATGGTTTTAATTCTGGCACTGGTCCAGTTTGAATTTTAAGTCTATTCTGAATTTGAGACTAGTAAAAACATACAAAATAAAAATACATTCAAGTGTTTTATTATACTTTTTCTATTTGCATGTGTTTGTTTCAATCCAAATACATCATTTTAGGGATAACACTTTAAAACAAGCTTTTATTTATTATTATTATTGAACTATATTTGTTAAATGGGGGAAAACATCCACAGAAACATTTCATAATACACTATTATAAAAACTCAGAATTGTATTTGTTAACATTGGTTAATTCAAAGTGAAGTAACATGAATTAGCAATTTAATTTTTCCATTTTTAATGTCATCAAAGACTAATAAAACTGTAAAAATGCATTGCTCACGGTAAGCTCATGTGAAAAAAATAAGCATTATTCTAAAAAGTGTTACCATATTTACAGGCCTTTTTACTCAAACTGAACATATTTTCTCAGCCATAATTCTCCAATAACATTTACTGTACATACAGCAAACCATCAATACGCTGCAGACTTTTTAGAAAAAGATTTGTTCATTTATAAACCTCCTGATAGAAATAAATAAATAAATAGCTTTAACCAATATTTTCTGACTTTGTACGGACACGCAGACAGATGGACGAAATGACGGACAGATGGAAGGAAGGACGGACTGATGGGCAAGTGAACCGAAAGTGGATGGATAGATAGATAGATAGATAGATAGATAGATAGATAGATAGATAGATAGATAGATAGATAGATAGATAGATAGATAGATAGATAGATAGATAGATAGATAGATAGATAGATAGATAGATAGATAGATAGATAGATAGATAGATAGATAGATAGATAGATAGATAGATAGATAGATAGATAGATAGATAGATAGATAGATAGAAAGGCAGACAGACAAATAGACAGAAAGACTGTCTGTGCATATTTAATTAAAAGAAAAATTGGATATTTAAACACAACATTTAAGAAACCCTGTCATACAGAGCAGTCGTTTTCCCTCATTATGGTTAACCAGCTCTAAAATGTTTGGTGGCTGGATGTATAATACATTTCAAAAACAAAAAAGGAACAAACAATTTCAACAATAATGCAAAAAAAATAATAAATTGCCCAAAAATTCCACCTCATCACCCCTTACTCACCTCGAAGTCCAACACCTCGTGTGCTGACCGTGTAGGGATCTCTAAGGCAATACGAGTGGTATATATGGCACGTAACACCTCGTTTCTCCAACGTTTCCCACAATGCATCATCTCTCTCCTTCAGCCAGGGCTCATACAGTGCCGTTGCTACAACTGAAGCTGCTCCTGTTTCATCCATTAACCCCTGCAGCGCAATCAAAGATGAGGGCTCTGCCTTCAGGGTCACCAAATGACTTCCACACTCCTCCAGAGAGCGCTTCAGGCTCACTAGTGCCTGGTGCAGCCAGTATTTAGACGCCCCACCGGTTGCAGCAGTAACCCCAGGACCCTCCTCCTCCACTGCATTCCACAGAAAGACAGGTATGACAGGTGCACCGAGCTCCAGGCAGCCAATCAGAGCAGGGTTGTCCCACATGCGGAGATCCCTTCTGAACCACAGCAGAACCGGTTGTGGTCTTGACGGGTTCTTCAGCAAATGCTGCTTCTTACGCAGGCGACGCTTTAGTGACTTTGAGACCTTGTCTTCATTTATGTGTTTTATTGCATTTCTGGTTTTATGTACTTCAGTATCTAGTGTACATTTCGCAATAGGCTGGTTCTCTGGTACCACAGATTCATCAGCATCTGAGCTTTTTGCCTGTACGTCAGTGTAGGTTTTGTAACACCGAGGCACATGATGCTGATGATCGGAGTTCTGCAGCCTGTCTTCTGGTTCAATTTGTTTGGTTTCATATAGAGAGAGTGTTAAAGCCAGCTCTAATTCATCTGCTTCATCCTGGAAAAACAACATACAGCATTAGCTTATACAGACATGCAGTTGAAGTCAGAATTACTAACCCTACTGAATTATTGGATTATTTTTTAACACATTTCTAAACATAAAAGTAATCAGTTATTCGAAATGAGTTATTAAAACTATTAATTCTTCCATGATGACAGTACATAATATTTTAGTAGATATTTTTCAAGATCCTAATATTCAGCTTAAAGAGACATTTAAAGGCTTGGTCAATTAATTAGGCAAGTTATTTTAATTAGGCAAGTTATTGTATAATGATGGTTTGTTCTGTAGACTATCAAAAGAAGATATTGCATAATAATGACCTTAAAATGGTTTTTAAAAAATTAAAAGCTGATTTTATTCTAGCCAAAATAAAACAAATAAGACTTTCTCCAGAAGAAAAAATATTATAGGAAATACTGTGAAAAATTCGTTGGTCTGTTAAACATCATTTGGAAAATATTCTGACTTTAACTGTACATTAACTAACATTTGTATCTTACTGATCTTACCTCTGATAAAATTTTATTTATACACTCTTGTTCAAGTTTTTCATTATTTTTAATCATTTAAAAAAAATTAAATAAACAAGAAAATGTAAATGTTTAAAACATTTTTCTTTTATTGGGTGACGAACTATATATGGTAACTTAATTGATATTGATTACGATGCCATTATTTCTTAAGTTATAAAAGTTCAAAAGTCTTGTAATAACCAGCAGTAACACTCTAGGGTTTTTCTAATGAGTATACTTTAGGGGTTAAAGTATTTTCTTCTCTCAAAGACAACAATTATTTGATTAAAAGTATAATGAACAAAAATTACAACTTTGTGAGTTTACAAATTTTATTCCTAAAATGCAAAGCTTAATTTTCAGGGTCATTACTATAATCTTCAGTGTCCTTCGTTGGACTGAAATTTTTTATAATTATGATTTGATGCTCAAGAAACATCTATTTTTACCAATGTAAAAAAAAAAAAAAAAAAACATAATAATAATTTTCAGCATTAAAAGAAACACAAAGTGCAAAAGAGCAGCATTGATTTGTAATTGTAAAAGTATTACTTTTACAAAACGAAAAAATGTTGTGAGCCCAAAACTTCCTTAAATATCATGCTAGCCACTGAGATCCACTGATATATTTTATTTAGGTTTTTATTTAAAACGTACAACAATCCTTTTTAATAATTCATAAAGAATTTGTTGTATATTATAGAACAGACAGACAGGCCAAATGTGATAATATTGATAGAAAGACAGACCAAAAGATAGAACGATAGAACGATAGAACGATAGATAGATAGATAGATAGATAGATAGATAGATAGATAGATAGATAGATAGATAGATAGATAGATAGATAGATAGATAGATAGATAGAGTTACTTTTTATAAAATAAACTTTCTTTTGTTAAATATAACATTTTAACTACTGTACATTTATCTGTTTACATTTTATTATCCTTTTCTATCAGTTATTTAGCATTATCATTGTTCTTTTATTTCTATCAAATATTAACTAATCACAAAACAGACAAAAAACCTGACAAATAGACGAGACATATGATGGACAGACAGACAGACAGACAAGTACCTTAGAAAAGTACTCTAGAAAAACTGTGGTCAGTTGACTGTGCAGATGTTCATAATCGGATGAAAGGGGTTTGATCAGGTCCAGAAAGTGTCTTCGGGTGTCTGTGTCTCCCAGCAAAGACAAACACATACAGAAAAACCCATCCGGATCCTCGCGCCCCAGCATCAGCTCTCTCAGCAGCTCTCGCACCTCAGACACTGGCTTCATTTCTTCACCTGCCGACATTCTCTTTCACCAAATCCGTCACGAAGTAGGCTAAGATGCAAATGATACAAAACAGTCACATACAACATATTAAAATCACTTATAAGAGAGTTTGATTAATTAACAAAAGTTACAAATCCACTATACACACGAACTGACTTGCAATTAATGCATTACTGTAAAGTGTTATTTAATGATTTTTTTTAAGGTAAGTGGTTGCAAACAATTTATATGGGCTGAACTTAAACAAACAAATTAAAAGTTCAACATTACTAAATAATGTGTTTGTACAAATGTAGCCCATATAAATTGTTTTCAACCACTTACCTAAAAAAAACAACAGTAAATCCAATTAATCATTTTTTTCAGTGTACCACATTTACGAGCCATTTTCTTAAACTGAATTTTTTTCTCACGCACTGAGGCATAAATCTCCACTAACATTTAATGTGCATACTGGAAAATATCTAAAACAAACAAACAAACAAACAAACAAACAAACAAACACACACAAATACATACACACACAAATACATACATGGATAAAAGAAACAAAAAAATGCAAATATACATATATAAATACATCCACACACACACACACACACACAAACACACACACACACACACACACACACATAATAAAATAAACAAACTAGCAAATATACAAATAAATACATACACACACACACACACACAAACACACACAAAACAAACATGCAAATATACATATATAAATAAATACATACACACACAGATACATACATACACACACATACATACGTAAAACAAACATGCAAATATACATATA